>NW_019154102.1:14584065-14621079 GCF_002288905.1 Enhydra lutris kenyoni
TCTCCTGAAACTGTTCCAAAAACTAGAAATGGAAGGAAAACTTCCAAACTCATTTTATGAGGCCAGCATTACCTTGATCCCAAAACCAGACAAGGATCCCATCAAAAAAGAGAATTACAGACCAATATCCTTGATGAACACAGATGTGAAAATTCTCACCAAAATAGTAGCCAATAGGATCCAACAGTACAGTAAAAGGATTATTCACCATAGCCAAGTGGGATTTATTCTAGGGCTGCAAGATTGGTTCGATATCCGCAAATCAACCAATGTGATACAATACGTTAATAAAAGAAAGAACAGGAACCACATGATACTCTCAATAGATGCTGAAAAAGCATTTGACAAAGTACAGCATCCTTTCTTGATCAAAACTATGCAGAGTGTAGGGATAGAGGGTACATACCTCAATATCATCAAAGCCATCTATGAAAAACCGACAGCAAATATCATTCTGAATGAGGAAAAACTGAGAACTTTTCTGCAAAGGTCAGGAACAAAGCAGGGATGTCCACTATCACCACTGCTATTCAACATAGTACTAGAAGTCCTAGCCTCAGCCATCAGACAACAAAAAGAAATTAAGGGCATCTGAATCAGCAAAGAAGAAGTTGAGCTCCCACTCTTTGCAGATGACATGATACTTGATGTGGAAAACCCAAAAGACTCCATTCCAAAACTGATAGTACTCATACAGGAATTTAGTGAAGTGTCAGAATATAAAATCAATGCACAGAAATCAGTTGCATTTCTATATACCAACAGCAAAACAGAAGAAAGAGTAATTAAGGAGTTGTTCCCATTTACAATTGCACCCCAAACCATAGATACCTAGGAATAAACCTAACCAAAGAGGCAAAGAATCTGTACTCAGAAAACTATACGGTACTCATGAAAGAAATCAAGAAAGCCACAAAGAAATGGAAAAACATTCTATACTCATGGTTTGGAAGAACAAATATTGTGAAAATGTCTATGCTATCTGAAGCAATCTACACAATTAATGCAATCCCTAGCAAAATTCCATCAAATTTTTCAAAGAAATGGAACAAATAATCCTAAAATTTATATGGAACCAGAAACGACCCTGAATAGCCAGAGGAATGTTGAAAAAGAAAACCAAAGTTGGTGGCATCACAATTCCAGACTTCAAGCTCTATTACAAAGCTGTAATCATTAAGACATTATGGTACTGGCATAAAAACATACACATAGATCAATGGAACAGAAGAGAGAGCCCAGAAATGGACCCTCAACTCTATGGTCAACTAATTTTTGATGAAGCAGGAAAGAATGTCCAACGGAAAAAAGACAAGTCTCTTCAACAAATTTTGTTGGGAAAATTGGACAGCTACATGCAGAAGAATGAAACTGGACCATTTCCTTATACCACACACAAAAATAGACTCAAAATGGCTTGAAAGACATCAATGTGAGACAGGAATCCATCAAAATCCTTGAGAAGAACACAGTCACCGACCTCTTCACCTCAGCCACAGGAACTTCTTCCTAGAAACATCGCCAAATGCAAGAGAAGCAAGGGCAAAAATGAATTACTGGGACTTTATCAAGATCGAAAGCTTTTGCACAGCAAAGGAAACAGTCAACAAAACCAAAAGACAACTGACAGAATGTGAGAAGATATTCACAAAGAACACATTACGTAAAGGGCTAGTATCCAAAATCTATAAGGAACTTACTGAACTCAACACCCAAAGAACAAAGAATCCAATCAAGAAATGGGCAGAAGATATAAACAGACAGTTCTTCAAAGAAAACATCCAAATGGCCAACAGACACATGGAAAAGTTGCTCAACATCACTTGCCATCAGGGAAATACAAATCAAAACTGCAGTGAGATACTACTTCACACCAGTCAGAATGGCTAACACTAACCAGTCAAGAAATGACAGGTGTTGGCAAGAATGTGGAGAAAGGGGAAACCCTCCTACATTATTGGGAATGCAAGCTGGTGCAGCCATTCGAAAATAGCATGGAGGCTCCTGGAAAAGTTGAAAATAGAGCTACCTACAACCCAGCAATTGCAGTACTGGGTATTTACCCTAAAGATACAAATGTAGTGATCCGAAGGGGCACGTGCACTCGAATGTTTATAGCAGCAATGTCCACAATAGCCAAACTATGGAAGGAACCTAGGTGTCCATCAACAGATGAATGGATAAAGAAGATGGGATATATAAATAATGGCATACTATGCAGCCATCCAAAGAAACATGCCATTTGCAATGACGTGGATGGAACTAGAGGGTATCATGCTAACTGAAATAAGTCATTCAGAGAAAAAAATATCATATGATCTTTCTGTTAGGAATTTGAGAGGCAGGGCGGGGTCATGGGGGCTAGGGAGGGAAAAAATGAAATGCGATGGGATTGGGAGGGAGACAAACCATAAGAGAATCTTAATCTCACAAAACAAACTGAGGGTTGCTGGGAGGTGGGGGGGTTGGGATAGGGTGGTTGGGTTATGGACATTGGAGAGGATATGTGCTATCATAAGTGCTATGAAATGTGTAAGCCTGAAAATTCACAGAACTGTACCCCTGGGCAAATAATACATTATATGTTAATAAAAAAAATGGAAAGAGTACCTTCCAGATTTTTTTTTTCAAAGAAGACAAACAGATGGCTTGTAACAGGTACGTGAAACAGATCTCAACATTACTAACCAACAGGAATATGCAAATCAAAACCACAATGAGATATCACTTTACACCTGTCAGAATGGCTCTAATCAAAATGCCAAAAAAATAGGTGTTGTTGAGGAAGAGTAGATGAAGGAAACTTCATGCACTCTTGGTGGGATGGTCAGTTGGTAGAGCCACTGTAGAAAACTATATGGGTGCTTCTCAGAAAGTTAAAAATACTGTATGGTCAGTAACTCTACTACTGGGTATTTAACTAACGAAAATGAAACATTAACCTGAGAAGATACATGTACCCCTGTGTATTGCAGCATTATTTATAATACCCAAATTTTGAAAACAAACCCAGTATCCATGTGCAGATGAATAGATAAATGTGTATATACACATACACATATACATACACACACTCAACCATAAAAGAGTAACATCTTGCTATTTGAGACAGCATGGATGGACCTAGAGAATATGCTGAGTGAAGTAAGTCAGACATAGATAAATACGTGGAATCTAAAAAACAAAAAGCAGAAACAGAACTATAATTACAGAGAAAAACTGAGGGTTGCCAGAGGGGTTGTGGGTGGGGGATGGGCAAATGAGTGAAGGGGGAGAGGATGATACAGGCTTCCAGTTACAGGGTGAAGAAGTCATAGGATGAAAGGTATAGGGAATCTAGTCAATGATATTGTAATAGTATTGTATGGTGATAGATGATAGTTATAGTTGTGTGTCAACTATACTTCAATTAAAAAAAACAAAACACAGATATTTGTGCAAGTACAAAGAGACCAACGAAGTAGAGAGCCCAGGAACACTCTCTCTATATATATACTATAACATTTACTAAATAGTACTGCCTTCCCCACCAGAATGGCTAAAATGCAAAAGAGAGACCTTATCATACATCAGTGAGGACGGAGCAAGCATATCCACTTTTAAGCATATACCCAGTATATCTGTGTATACATCTGTTGAGAGATAAACACAAGTACATTCATAGCAACACTATTCACAATAAGCCCCAAACTTCAAAGAACTCAAATATCTGGCATAGAATGAATAAAATTGTATATATTCATCTGTTGGATTACTATTACATAGCAATAAAAAAGAATTACAAACATTTACAACAATATAAAAGAACTTCATAAAGTTGAGTGAAAGGAGTCCAAAACAAAAGAATAATATATATTTCACTTATTTAAATTTTGAAAGAAAGGTAAAGCTAATCTACAGTGTTGTAAGTAAAGACAGTTGGGCTGGGATACAGTATCTTAAAGTGGATATGAGAGGCCATGCGTGGTCCTGGTAATGTATATTACTTGCTTTGGATAATGGTTACAAGAATGTTTACTTTGTGAAAATCTGTTGAGTCAAGATTATGATTTGTATGCTTTTGTGTATGTATATTATACTAGAATAAAAAGTTTAAATAAAAAAACTTTCAAATTGTTCAGCCACCCAGGTGCCCTTGAAATACTTCAACTTGAATACTCTTGTTATTTTACACAATATATCTTCTTGCTTGCATCAAAGAACACTTTTGAAAGCCAAAAACTTAACTGCTTTCAGAAATGTTTGAGAGAACAGAGTTGAACTAAATTGAAGAAACTTGACAGAAAACTAGCTTTCCCCAGCATGATGTGGGCTATATGGAAGAACTAGACAGAAACTACCATTAAGAAACTAGAGATTCTTTCCTAATTCCTTTTCTAATTTTGAATGAGAGTCACCCGTTTTCTAGAATAAAAGTGGGGTAGAACATCCATCTGAATGTTCACCTCTTGATAGTTACTGTTGTGACTGAATGGTATCTTTGTTAAGGGAAAGTAATCAAGGTCAAAGGGTAAGGCCTGAAAAAAAGGCTGAAAAGTGGGGAGGAACAGGGTTTCAATGAAGAAAGATATTTGCCAGAAATGAGGCAGGGCTCAAAAAGGCTCTTTGGCTAGGAACTATCAGCTGGCTATAGTAATCCAATCAAAGCATTCACAGGGCACAGAAAGCATACTGGTGAATAGTGGAGTTTCTTAATTTTTCTGAAATTGTGTGATAATTTCTTCACCTTCCTTTTCACCCTTAGTAACTTTAAATAGTTTTAAAATGCAAAACCTCCATTGTTAAAGAGAAGCTAACAACTGCTCCTTTTGGATGCCAACAGCATTGTAAAAACAAAGATGATCAATCAATAGAGAGGCTTGTTATAATAATTTGAGGCAAACTTACAAAGTAGAAATCTATTAAAACTTCATTTCTTAGGAGTTCCACAAAGAAGTGAATTAGATTACAATTCTGAGGGTCCTTTGCCTAATCTAGAAATAGTAAATACCAGGAAGAATAGGAATTGGAAAGTCCAGAGATCAATAATTCCAGATTTAGTCACACTAGACAAGCTAAGTTTAGAAAAAGGAAGCTCATGTTGCTATTGTAATAGTTTTTAAAACTTATCATTTTTATATATTATAAAGTTTTGAGTGGACCTTTAGATTAAATTTAGGTTTCTGATTGGTCTTCTTTGGAAGACTACACTGTAAAATGACTAGTAGCTTCTAAAAGAAAACAAGTCACCCATCAAACCTAAAATTCCATGTTAAATACTTTGATATAGGACAGAATTCTTTTGAGATATGACATGTCTATGTGTATAAATAACTATATAAATTTCTGTGTTGGCTAACATTAATAACCGCACTTACGATAAATTCTTCCCCCAAAGTCTTATAAATACAGTGCCTTTTTGACTTTTTGCTAAATGGTGATTAATCAGTGATTATTAATTTTATATCAACACAGTTCCCACTTACATATTCCATACTGTACTATTTACCCAGGCTTAATTCTTGAGAGCTTGTTTGGAGGTTCTAGCAGGGGAGCGCAGCTACTCGTATACCCTTGACCGAAGAACGGTCCTCTCCTCTATCGGGGAAGGTCGTCCTCTTCGACCGAGCGCGCAGCTTCGGGAGGGACGCACATGGAGCGGTGAGGGAGGAAGGGGACACCCGCCTAGCCAGCCAGATCAGCCGAATCAACCCTGGCGATCAATGGGGTGACAGATGTCGCAGCCAGATCGCCCTCACATCCCAGGCTTAATTCTTTTTTAAAAGTCACTTTCTTTACAAAGAAAGCAATTCAAATTAACCAACTGTGCCTTACAAACATAAATATAAAATGATACTGAGTAAGTATTGATTGAAACAAAAAGCATTTAAAAAACCAGCATTAATTCTTACCAACTCCAGAGGTTATTGATTCTGCATCAATGTCACTAGCTCTTTTTCTTGCCACTTCAGCTAGTGCCAATTCACCCTTATCTAGTGCAAAGTAATGGATATCCTTTGGAAATAAAGCAAAATAAAAGATTAATCCAAATGAATGTTGGTCAGGTTACAAAGAAGATTTTGAACAAAAGAGCTTACTGTTCCGATTACAAAACAGACATGGCTGATGAATAATTTTTTGTGTTTTAATTCTCTCAGTTTTCTTTTCTAGTATAAGAACATTTTCTTAAATTGTAGATTATAACTATACCTAATAGCATTACTTAAGTAAGTTATTTTAATTCTTCAGGGAAAAAGACAATTTTTTAAACCAAAGGTTTGACATACTCAGTTTTGTCAGGAAATAAAAACATTTATTGCTATGTTCTTTGGTGAGATTTTAATGTCCAAGATGACTTCTTCAAAATTAAATTATATATCATATTATGACAAGCATTTTGCAAGAAATACAACTATACAAATTTGTCTCTGATATTTATGTATCTGGCACATGCTATTTTGTTAACATTATTCATATTACTAATCTTGAACTCTTACAGTCAACAAATAATCAGCGCCTACTAAGTGTTAGGCATTGTTCTGGGATATAGGGGTCAATTACAGTTCCATGTCTCAGGAAGCTGTCAATCCAGCGGGAAGACAGACCATTGTGAACAACAGTTAATTACATCATGTGTGATAGGTTTTATAACAGATATTTGCACAGATATTTGCTCTGGAGCTAAAGAGAAGGAATTGATCCTTGATCTGGGTCTTGAAGGACAAATAAGAGGAAAAATAGACAAAAAGGGACAGAATTAGTATCTGGTGCATATATATATACAGAAGATTAAAAAACAGTTCTGTTAGGCAATGGTATATCTTTGAATATGGAAGGAGTCTTGCACTGGATGTGTGGGAGAAAGCAGTGTAAAATAATACTAAAGTAGGTATAGCCACTAAAAACTATTTTGAACTATTTTTGGTGTGCAAAAGATTGCTGGAATACTAGTGCAATAAAAATGGAAAAAGGGGCACCTAGGTGGCTCAGTCAGTTAAGTGTCTGACTCTTGATTTCAACTGAGGTCATGATCTCAGGGTTGTGAGATCAAGCCCCACATTGGGCTCTCTGCTCATTAGGGAGTCTGCTTAAGGTCTCTCTTTCCTTCTCCCTCTCTCTCTAGAATAAATAAATAAATCTCTAAAAAAATGGAGAAAGAATACAAACAACCAGTTTACAATGAAGAAATATAAATGGCCTATACTCAAGAGAGGTATTTCACTTTATTAATATTCAAATAAATGCAATTGAGAAAGTGTGATTTCAAACTGTTTAAGTTTTTAAAAGTTCAGAATATTCACTGGTTGCAGAGACTTCAGGGAAGATGGCAGAATAGGAGGATCATAAGCTCACCTCATCCTGTGAATACAACTAGGTAACATCCCCATCAGTGTAAGTAACCCAGGAAATGATCCAAAGACTGGCAGACCAGACTCTCTACAGGTAAATGCAGAGAAGTCACATTAAAGAGGGCAGGAAAGGTGGAGATGCTGTCAGGAACCACATGGACCCACAGGACTGTCTCCAGGAAGGAGGGACAATGCAGATGTAGAGAGGAGAGAGAAAGAGACCCCAACATCATACACAAGAACAAGACAGAATCACAGTGAGAGCTAAATGAAATGGAGATAAGTAATATACTTGATAGAGAATTTAAAGTAATGGTCATAAAGATACACTCACTAGACTTCAACAGACTTGAGAAAAGTAGAACTCAGTGATACCTTCAAAAAAGAGAAAACAAAAATCCAATGAGAGATGAAGAATTCAATAAGTGAAATAAAAAAAAAATACACTAGATGCACTAAAGAGCAGGCTAGTGGAGGTGGAAGAACAGATCAGGAACCTGCAGGAGAGAGTAATTGAAAGCAATCAAGCTGACTAGAGAGAGAGGGGAAAAACTAATGAAAATAGAAAAATGGAAGTCAACAACCTCATCAAACATAATAACATTTACATTATAGGAATCCCAGAGGAGAAGAGAGAGAAAAGGGGTCAAAAATTTATTTGAAGAAATAATAGCTGGACACTCCCCAAATCTGGGGAAGGAAACAGAAATCTAGATTCAGGAGGCACAGAGATTCCCCCCAAAACTTAACCCAAAGAAGTCCACATCAAGACACAAAGTAATTAAAATGGCAAAAATAAAACAAAATAAAATAAATAAAAGAATTTTAAAAGCAGCAAGAGAAAGCAGTTACATACAGGGGAAATCATATAAGACTATTAGTGATTCTTCAGCAGAAACTTGTAGGCTAAAAGGGAGTGGCATGATATATTCAAAGTGCTGAACAAAAAAATCCTGCAGCCAAGAATACTCTATCCAGCATAGCAATCCTCATAATAGAAGTAGAAACAGAATTTCCAAACAAAAATTAAAGGAATTCATCACCCTAAACCAGCCCTATAAGAAATGTTAAAGGGAACCCTGAGTAGAAAGGAAAGACCACAGGCAAGAGAAAGAAAAAATAGATAGCAAAAAGGCATTAAAATTCAAAAATCTATAAAAATCAATCAAGGACCTCAGAATAAAAGGATGTAAAGTTGGGCACCATATACATAAAATAGGGATGGAAAAAGAGTAAAAATGTAGTCCTTTTAAAATGGGTTCAAGGGGCGCCTGGGTGGCTCAGTGGGTTAAAGCCTCTGCCTTCAGCTCAGGTCGTGATCCCAGGGTCCTGGGATCGAGCCCCGCATCGGTCTCTCTACTCAGCAGGGAGCCTGCTTCCTCCTCTCTCTCTGCCTGCCTCTCTGCCTACTTGTGATCTCTGTCTGTCAAATAAATAAATAAAATCTTTAAAAAAAAATAAATAAAAAATAAAATGGGTTCAAACTTAAGCAACCATCAACTAAACAGAGATATACAAAAGATGTTAAATATAAACATAATGATAACCACAAATCAAAAACTAGCAATAAAATATGCGGAAAATAAAGACAAAGGAATCCAAATATATAGCTAAGAAAGCAAGCAAACCATGAGAGAGAGCAAGAGAATAAAGGAACAGAGAAGAACTACAAAAATAGCCATAAAACAAGTAATAAAATGACAAAAAGTATCAACAATTACTTTGAATGTAAATGGACAAAATGCTCCAATCAAAAGACAGGGCGATGGAATGGATAAAAAAGCAAGGCCCATTTATATACTGCCTGGAAGTGACTCTTCTCAGACCAGAGACACATGCAGATTGAAATTGCAGGGATGGAAAAGCACTTATCATGCAAATGGATGTGAAAAGAAAGCCGAGGTAGCAATACTTATGCTGGACAAAATGGGCTTTTTTCTTTTTAAATAAAGATTTTATTTATTTATTCAACAGACAGAGAACACAAGCAGGCAGAGAGGCAGGCAGAGGGAGAGAGGGAAGCAAGCTCCCCGCCGAGCAGAGAGCCCTATGCGGGGCTCAATCCCAGGACCCTGGGATCATGACCTGAGCCAAAGGCAGAGGCTTAACCCACTGAGCCATCCAGGCGCCCCACAAAATGGGTTTTAAATCAAAGGCTGTAATAAAGGAAAAAGGACACTGTATAATCATAAAGGGAATAATCAAAAAAGAAGGTATAATCATGGTAAATATTTACACACCCACTACGGCAGTACCTAAATACATAAAGCAGCTAATAAAGGAAATAATCGATAGTGATACAATAATACAAGAGTACTTTAACATCCCATTTACATCAATGCGTAGATCATCCACACAGAAAGTCAACAAGGAAACTGTGGTTTTTAATGACACACTGGACCAGATGGATCTAACCGATGGATCTGGACCAGATCTATTCAGAACATTCATTCTTAAAACAGTAGAATACACTTGTTTCAAGTGTACACAGATTACTGTCCAGAACAGATCACAAGGTTAGGCCAAAACAATTTCAACAAATTCAAAAAGATGGAACACATATTATGCATTTTTTTTTCTGACCACAATGTTATGAAACTAGAAATCAGACACAAGGAAAAAAACTTATCAAGAACACAAATACATGGAGATTAAATAATATGCTATTAAGCAATGAGTGGGTCAACCAAAATATCAAAGGGGATATAAAAAATTACATGGAGACAAATGAAAAAATAAAATTCCAAAACCTTTGAGATGAAGCAAAAGCTCTTCTAACTAAGGGAAGTTTATAGCAATACAGGTCTAACTCAAGAAGCAAGAAAAATCTCAAATAAACAACCTAAACTTATACTTAATGGAGCTAGAAAAAGAAGAAACAAAGCCCCAAACAGCAAAAGAAAATAATACAGATTAGAGTGGAAATAAATGAAACAGAAACTAAAAAAACAGGTTAACAGGTCAATGAAACCAGGAGCTAGTTCTTTGAAAAGATCAACAAAATTGATAAGCTTTTACCCAGACTCAGAAAAGAGAGGGCTCAAATAAAAAAAAATCATAAGTGAAAGAGGAGATAATAACAACCAACATCAAAGAATAGAATTATAAGAAAACATGATGAAAAATTTTATGCCAACAAATTGGGCAATCCAGAAGAAATGGATAAGTTCTTAGAAACATATAATCTTCCCAAGGTCACGCAGGAACAAACAGAAAATTTGAGTCAACCAATCACCAGCAATGAAAATAGAATCTATAATCAAAAAACTCCCAAAAGGGGCACCTAGGTGGCTCAGTGGGTTAAGCCTCTGCCTTCGGCTTGGGTCATGATCCCAGGGTCCTGGGATCGAGCCCCACATTGGGCTCTCTGTTCAGCAGGGAGCTTGCTTCCCCCTCTTTCTCTGCTTGCCTCTCTGCCTACTTATGATCTCTCTCTCTCAAATAAATAAATAAAAATCTTTAAAAACAAACAAACAAACAAAAACTCCCTTGAAACAGAAGTCCAGGACCAGACAGCCTCACAGGTAAATTCTACCAAACATTTGAAGAAGAATTAATACGTATTCTCTCAAACTATTCCAAAAACAGAAGACTAAGGAAAGCTTCCAGATTCAGTTATGAGGGGCCCCTGGGTGTCTCAGTCATTAAGCGTCTATCTCCCTTTGGCTCAGGTCATTATCCCAGGGTCCTGGGATCGAGCCCAACAACAGGCTCCCTGCTTGGTGGGAAGCCTGTTTCTCCCTCTCTCACTCCTCCTGCTTGTGTTCCCTCTCTTGCTGTGTCTCCGTCAAATAAATAAATAATTTAAAATAAAAATTTCACTTATGAGATTGCTATTACCCTGATACTAAAGCCAGATAAAGACACTACAAAAAAAGAAAATCACAGGCCAATATCTCTGGTGAACATAGATGTAAAAATACTCAACAAAATATCACCAAACAAATCCGACAAGACATTAAAAAATCATTCACCTCGATCAAGTGGAATTTATTCTTGGGATTCAAGGGTGGTTCAATATTTGCATATCAATCAACATGATACATCACATCAAGAGAAAAGATAAAAATCATATGATTAGGACACCTGGGTGGCTCAGTCAGTTGAGCATCTACCTTTGGCTCAGATCATGATCCCAGTGTCCTGGGTTCGAGGCCCATGTCGGGCTCCTTGCTCAGCAGGGAGTCTGCTTCTCCCTCTGCCTCCTCTGCCTGCCACTTCTCCTGCTTGTACTCTCTTCCTGACAAATAAATAAATATAATCTTTAAAAAAAAATCAATAGATGCAGAGAAAGGGTCTGACAAAGTATAACATCCATTCATGATAAAAAAAACCCTCAGCGAAGTAAGTTTAGGGGAACACACTGCAACATAACAAAGGCCATATATAAAAAAAAACCCACAGCTAATATCATATTCACTGGTGAAATTGTAAAGGCTTTTCTCCTAAGATCAGGATATCCATTGTCACCACTTTTATTCAACACAGTACTGGAAGTATGAGCCACAGCAGTCAGACAAGAAAAAGGAATAAAAGGCATCCAAATTGGAAGAAGTTAAACCCAGACTATTTGCAGATGACATGATACTATATAGAGAAAACCCTAAGGACTCTACAAAAAAAAGCTACTAGGAATGGTAAATGAATTCAGTGAAGTCACAGGATATAAAATCAATATACAGAAATCTGATGCTTTTTTATACACTAAAACATAGTGTCAGAAGGAGAAATTAAGAAAAATATTCCATTTACAAGTGCAGCAAGAAGAACAAAATACCTAGGAATAAATTTAACCAAGGAGGTAAAAGACCAATACCCTTAGTATAAAACATGGATAAAAGAAACTGAAGATGACACAAACAAATAGAAAGATATTTTATGCTCATGGAGGAAAAGAATCAATATTGTTAAAATGTCCATACTACCCAAAGCAATGTACAGATTTATTGCAATCCTTTTTAAAATACCAACAGCATCTTTCACAGAACTAGAACAAATAATCCTAAAATCAGTATGGAACCACACGAACCACCCTGAATAGCCAAAGCAATCTTTTTTTTTTTTTTTTTTTTTTTAAAGATTTTTTTTTTTTATTTGACAGAGAGAGGTCACAAGTAGGCAGAGAGGCAGGCAGAGAGAGAGGGAAGCAGGCTCCTCGCAGAGCAGAGAGCCCGACGCGGGGCTCGATCCCAGGACCCTGAGATCATGACCTGAGCCGAAGGCAGAGGCCTTAACCCACTGAGCCACCCAGGCGCCCCCCAAAGCAATCTTGAAAAGAAGAACAAACCTGGAGGTATCACAATCCCAGATTTCAACAAAGCTGGAATCAAAACAGTATGGTACTGGCACAAAAACAGATACGTAGATCCATGGAGTGGAATAGAGAGCCCAGAAATAAACCCATGTTTATTGGTGTTCTTGGTTAATTAATCTCCAACAAAGGAGGCAAGAATATGCATTTGGAAAAACACAGTTTCTTCAACAAATGGTTTTGGGAAAACTGGACAGCAACCTGTAACAGAACAAAACTGGACCACCTTCTTACACCAGACATAATCATAAACTCAAAATCTTTTAAAGAAATGAATGTGAGACCAGAAACCATAAAAATCCTAGAAGAGATCCAGGACAGTAATTTCTCTGACAGCCATAGCAACATTTTTCTAGATATATCTTCTGAGGCCAGGAAAACAAAAGCAAAAATAAACCATTGGGACTACATGAAAATGAAAACTTCTACACAGCAAAGGAAACAGTCAACAAAACTAAAAGACAACCTACTGAATTGGAGAAGATATTTACAAATCACATATCTGATAAAAGATTAGTATCCAAAATACGTAAAGACCTTATACAACTCAATACCAAAACCCACAAATAATTCGATTTAAAATGGGGCAGAAGAAATGAACATGGATTTCTCCAAAGAAGACATATAGCTGGCCAACCAGACACATGAAAAGATGCTCAACACCACTAATCATCAGGGAAATGCAAATCGAACCGCAATCTCACATCTGTCAGAATGTCTAAAATCAACAACACAAGAAACAACATGCGTTGGCGAGGATGTGGAGAAAAAGGAATCCTATTGCACTATTGGAGGGAACACAAACTAGTTCAGCCACTGTGGAAAACAGTATGGAGGTTCCACAAAAATAAAAATAGAACTACCCTACAATCCAGCAGTCCCACTGCTGGGTATTTACCCAAAGAAAGCAAAAAACACAAACTCAGAGGTTTTACATGCACCTTATGCTTACTGCAGCATTATTTACAATAGCTAAGATATAGAAGGAGCCCAAGTATCCATCAATTGATGAATGGATATAGAAGATGTACATACACACAAGAGAATATTATTCAGTCATTAAAAAGATAATGAAATCTTGGGGATCCTGAGTGGCTCAGTTGGTTAAGCATCTTCCTTAGCCTCAGGTTATGATCTTGGCTCAAGTCACGATCCCCTTTGGTTCAGGTCATGAGTCCTGCCTGCATTGGGCTTCCTGCTCAGTGGAGAGTCTGCTTCTCCCTTTCCCTATGCTTCTCCCCCCACCTCACCCCGCTTAAGCTCTCTGTCTCACTCTCTAGTAAATAAAACCTTTAATAAAAAAATAATGAAATCTTGCCCATTTGCAATGACATGGATAGAACTATAGAGTATAACAGTAAGTGAAATAAATCAGAGAAAGAGAAATATCTTACTATATCACTCATATGTGGAATTTAAGAAACAAAAATGAGCAAAGAAAAAAGATACAAAACAAGAAACATACTCGTAAATATAGAAAACAAATTGATGGTTACTAGAGTGGAGGCGTATGGTGGGGATGGGTGAAATAGGTGAAGGGGATTAAGAGTATGCTTGTCAGGATGTGCACCTGTAATGTACAAAATTGCTGAATCACTATATTGTGCACCCGAAACTAATGTATCGCTGTTTGTTAACTATACTGGAATTAACATAATTTTATGAAAAGGAATATTTACTGGTTGCAGTTTTGGAGAATCAGACACTTAGATTTACTGGGAATATAAGATTTTATAGAGCAGGGGTCCATAAAGTATGGCCTACGGGCCAATTATAGACTGCCTTTTGTATAGTTCTCAAGTTAAAAATGGTGTTTACATTTTTAAATGGCTGGAAGAATTGAGCTCACCACTCTTATTTAATTCTAAATGGCTATAGACTTAAAAATATTTCAACCTAAAACTGCAAGGCAAAAATAGTACTTACACATGAAACTTAATAGTATGATAAAGTAATTTCAATGATAACTCCCATTTTTTTTGACTGGCAAGTAATGTCAGGCTGTGTTATACATTTCCTGAATTGTGAAGAAATAAAAGCAGATCTCTATTCTATACAAATTCCTGCAGCAATATATTTTCTGATTTTGGTCCACAGTGGTGTTTTTCAACCTGATGTAAGTGCAACAGAAATTTCCATATTCCAAAGTCTATTTATGCATCTGAGGAATTTAATTGGAAGTGATTAATCTATAATAAAATAACATGCTAAATGGCATTAAGTCTTTTAGTTAATAGAATTATAAAAATTCTATTCATCTATTTATCTAATTAGTGAATATAGTCAATTAAAACCATATGCCCATGAATTGATATTAATATGTGGCAGTATCTATCTATGAGGAAAGAAATTTGCAAAAGTGAAATACATAAAATCTTATCACAGGCATTAATAGATGAACATTTTGCAATAGATTTTTTTAATAAAGGAACATCAACTTTTGGCCCTAATTTAAGTGAAATGTTATTCCCCCAAAAGAAAATTCCATTATTTACATTTGTAAACTCATACTATCAACATTACTCAATTATTGTATTTCTAATTTAGTTAATAAAGATTAATGGAAGTTTGGGGTATTTTTGTTATATACAAGTACTTATATAATAACCTCAATTTTGCTTCTTGGTCTATAAGCTTGTAATATTTAATATATGAACGTTCTAAGGAAAAGTTTATTTATTATGCATCTTAAACAATGTATTAATATTTAAAATTTGCCTTTATATACTTTCAGAAAATGTTAAGGAAATGATGTGACAATGTTTGTCTAAAGATTGGCAATGACAGCATTACTTATAACAATGAAAAACTGGAAGCAATTTCGGTGTACATCATTTGAAATAATTGTGTTTTTTTTCTTTTTATCTAAGAGTGTCATGATGCTTTTACAATGGGTCCTTATTATTCAATGAAGAAATTTGTAATAACAAACATATACTACTGTATTCAACTAGCTTTTATTTTATTTAAGACTTTTACATCTGTATTCTTACCTAAGAAAAGTCAATTACTTTACTTGGGCTTAACAGCTAACAAGTCCCGACTGCTACCAAGATTATGCTAGCCTTATAAAATAAGTTAGGTGCCTTTTTTCTATTTTCTGTTCTCTGGCAAAATTTGTATGTAACTATTCACTGAAAATAAGCAAAAGATATGCAATAAAGTTGAGAAGAAAGTACCAACCATTACTGACCAACATAAGTGAACACCTGATTAAAATACAGACACACCTGCTTATGGCTGAAAAGATTATATGTGATAAAGACCAATTCTGACCAAAAATAATCTGTAAAATCCAGTGGAATTACAATTAAAATCACTTCAAAAATTTTAATTGACAAGTTGATCTTAAAGTTCTTATGTCAAAGCAAATGCTTAAGAATATCAAAGACTTAATCTAAGATGATAAAGCACTTTTATATAGACATACAAAGCAAAGAGAAAGAAACATGCCCATACAAATATGGTTTTCTTTGTGAGTTACAAACTCTAGGACTTTATCTTTAGCAGTGATGTAAGTGCTGGCTGTAAGATCTGTGGCTCACAAATTGTTTCTGGAACATTTTGTCTTTCTTCTTTATTATTTTTTTTTTATTTTGAAGGAAACAACAGAAGTTTTTTAAATTTACTTAATTAGCCAACATATGGTACATCATTAGTTTTTGGTGTAATGTTCAGTGATTCAATAGTTGTATATAATATCTAGTGCTCATCACATTAAGTGTCCTCCTTACTGCCCATCACCCACCTACCCCATCCCCCCACCCACCTCCCCTACCGCAACCCTCTGTTTCGTAAAGTCAAGAGTCTGTCATGGTTTGTCTCCCTCTCTGATTTCTTCCCATTCAGTTTTCCCTCCCTTCCCTTATGATCCTCTGACCAATTTCTTATGTTTCACATATGAATGAAACTTTATGATAATTGTCTTTCTCTGATTGAGTTATTTCACTTAGCATAATCCCTTCTAGTTCCATCCATGTCGATTAAATAGTAGGTATTCATCCTTTCTAATGGCTGAGTAATATTCCATTGTATATATACCACATCTTCTTTATCCACTCATCTGTTAAAGAACACTTTGGCTCCTTCCACAGTTTGGCTATTGTGGACATTGCTGCTATGAACATTGGGATGCAGGTGCCCCTTTTCACTACATCTGTATCTTTGGGCTAAATAACCAGTAGCGCAATTGCTGGGTCATGGGACAGCTCTATTAACTTCCTAAGGAACCTCCAAACTGTTTTCCAGAGTGGCTATACCAGCTTGCATTCTCACCAACAATGTAAGAGGGTTCCCCTTTCTCCACATCCTTGCCAACATTTGTTGTTCCCAGTCTTAATTTTACCCATTGTAACTGGCATAAGGTGGTATCTCATTATAGTTTTGATTTGTATTTCCCTGATGACAAGTGACGTGGAGCATTTTTTCATGTGCCTATTGGCCATTTGTATGTCTTCTTTGGAGAAATATCCGTTCATGTCTTCTGCCCATTTCTTGACTGGATTATTTGTTTTTTGGGTGCTGAGTGTAATAAATTTTTTATAGATCTTGGATACCAGCCAGTTATCTGATATGTCATTTGCAAATATCTTCTCCCATTTCATAGGTTGCCTTTTAGTTTTGTTGACTGTTTCCTTTGACATGCAGAAGCTTTTTATCTTTTATTTTTGTTTTTGAGGATTTTTATCTTGATGAAGTCCTAGTAGTTCAGTTTTGCTTTTGTTTCCCTTGCCTCTAGAGATGTGTTTTGCAAGAAGTTGCTGTGGCTGAGGTCAAGGCAAGCAAACGCTGCCTGTGTTCTCCTCTAGTACTTTGATGGGATTCCTAGGAGTCTCACATTGAGGTCTTTCATCCATTTTGATTTTATTTTTGTGTATGGTGTAAGAAATTGGTCCAGTTTCCTTATTCTGCATGTGGCTCTCCAATTTTCCCAACACCATTTATTGACAAGATGGTCTTTTTTCTATTGGATATTCTTTCCTGATTTGTTGAAGATCAGCCGACCAAAGAGTTGAGGGTCCATTTCTGGGTTCTCTGTTCTGTTCCACTGACCTATGTTTCTGTTTTGTGCCAATACCATACTGTCCTGATGATCACTGCTTTGTAACAGAGCTTGACGTCAGGCATTGTGATGTCAAGAGCCTTTTCCCCCCTCTTTTTCAACGTTCCTTTGGCTATTCAGGGTCTTTTCAGGTTCCATTCAAATTTTAGGATTGTTTGTTCCAGCTCTATGAAAAAAGTTGATGGTATTTTGATAGGGATTACACTGAATGTGTAGACTGCTCTGGGCAAGATAGATATTTTCATAATGTTTATCCTTCCAATCCATAAGCACAGAATGTTTTTTCATTTCTTTCTGTCTTCCTCAGTTTCTTTCGTAAGTGGCCCAGAGCCAAAAGATCGTGATCCCCCCATCTTCATTAAACCTTCTGAGAGAGTCTTCACCTTTGTTTATGCCAAACTCCACAGACTCTTGCCATGCATGCCCACTGTAATCTTCCCCGACTCCCAAGTGTCACTGCCCTTTGTTTGCCTTGGGAATGTGAGCAGTTGCAGACTTATGGTCTGTTGCTCCGAACACCCGCTGGGTGTTGCCCTAATGTCCTTTCCAGGGGCTGCCACTACCCTGAGAGCTGTTGCCAGGCCATGAGTGCAGCTGTTTCATTCCTCCAGGGGAATTGTAAATGGCCTGTGCATTCCAGTCCTTTTTAGGGTACTCAGGCAGAAATTGGTCACCCAACCAGCCCAGCTCAAGGTTTACAGTGACCTAAGCTGCAAGTCCCCTCCTTGGCTCACTGACTATAACCAGTTTCCTTGCTCCACTACTTGGGCACTGTACCGGTTCGGGTACCCCCATTCGTTCTGTGTCTCCTGGGATTCTGAGACCACAATGACTCACTTAGAATTCTGCCTTTTTCGTCCCCTTTCATAAAGAGATGTCTCCCACTAGAGCAGATTTCTAAGGGTTCCAGTTTGGTGCTCTGGGGTTATACCACTTTCCATGGCCAGCTTATGGAGGCTCCTTCTTCACTCTGTTTATCTTTTGATATCTCACTGCAGATTCATGACTCTGCACCTCCTACCTTGCAAAAAAGCAATCGCTTTTCTACTTGTAGAGTTCCAAATACATTTTTGTACATTTCAGGCTGAATTTGTGGTGTTCAGAATGGTTTGACAGATATCCAGTTAACTTCAAGGGACCAGATGAAACAAGGTCCCCTACTCTTCTGCCATCTTGCCTCCTCCCACACATTCTCTCTCTTTTTTCCTTGATTCTATGATTTCTCCTTTTTATTTTTTAATTGTTATAAAGAATTGGAGTCATTAATTTGAAGAGAGTAAGCCTCAACAGTTCTTAAGTTGTTATTATATCTGTACCATGAAGATTTTTGTTCCTTAATCTTTCTGTTTACAGTCTATTTACTTACTGATACACTTGTGAGTCTCCTTGCTATTCATATAACTGAATGTAGTCTTTAGCAAAATGTAGTAGAGAATATATCCCTTTAACTCCATGCTCCTCAGTTTGACATAGTTCATGAATCTTTACGGTGTGATGCAAGACTCTTTAGGGTTTGATGCACAATGTATCTTGTATCTATATTTCTTGCCAATTGACTATCCTCTAACTTCATTTATTTTTTAACTCTTGGATAGTTTTAGTATTGGAATTTAATTTAAATGTTGGATATTTACAACTAAGTGTGTTCACATGCCTCTGGGATATGGTCATATTCTAAATGAGTCAAGAAAATAAAAGCTACTTGGCTTTAAATTTCATTTGCATGTCTTATACCTGACTAGGCCAGTACATGCATGAATAAAGGATATGGAGTAAACCTGGTTGAGACTAACTCAGGCCAATGTACTCTTAAGTTATACATTAAGACATTTCAAGAGGCCACTTCCAGGATTGACATGCCCTTCCACTCAACCTGAGTTCAAATTCAATTACTATTTTTTAAAAGATTTTTTTACTTATTTGTCGGAGAGAGCACAAGCAGAGGGAGCAGGAGGTGGAGGGAGGCAGGCACCCCGCTCAGCAGGGAGCCCTAATTTTGTACTTGAAATTTTAAACTCTTTTTCTTAAGAAGTATTTCTCAAATTATATAAGCTTCCAGCTCTATAAAACATGGACGATGCACAACCATCAAAGTTCTCACATACTACTGGACTGTGTTACCACATGCTTAGTTTACAATTGTGTGTGGGAGGCACAAGACACAAGGAGACATTGCAAGTTGTATACTCCCTTTTTGTTTTGTTGATCTATTTTTGGAAATTTATTTTTTTAAGATTAGGATGACATATAACAAGTCTAAATGGACAGCACAGATAGCAATAGATCAGAAAAGTGTCATATTGATAAGTCCTAACCTTTACTGCCATCCAACTTTAATGAGCACTGGGCATTATATAAGACTGATGAATCAGTGACCTCTACCTCTGAAACTAATAATATATTATATGTTAATAATTATATGTTAACCCTTCAACCAGGGTTACCTTGTTGCTAGATGGTTTTATTATTAAAGTATTACTGATCCAGAAGGAAGTTTTCAAAAAAATACTCAGAGGAATAAACCACTTAGTTTTTCTCATTCTCAGTAAAATTTTGTAATTTACCATTTGCCAAAATGACTTAGATTAGTATCATCATTTAGCACTATTAAGTGAAATTGGCTTCCACTGAAAAAAAGATGACAAACACTGATAGTATTTGGCCATGATCCAGGTTTAAATATTTACACACATTCTCTCTGTGTCATCTAGGATCAAAAACAAAAAACTTGCTGTTACTGGGTTCTTACTACCTTTCAAATGACGTGAATGTACTACTGGAATGAATATATAAATTTATAACAAGACATTAAAACTAAAAAAAATCTTAACTAGACTTTCCTCTTTAAATCATACATTTTTGGATCAGTCATTGACAACTTTTACAACATACTGTTCTTATAACCTTTCCTAATTTTTGTAATGTTTTTACGGATTGATAGCTTTGTATGAAATATAGAAATACCAAGACAGGCAACAGCTTATGCAGATTTAAGATTACCATGCTCTAGTGCTTCCCACGGTAACATTTACCTTAGTTCAAATCAAATTAAATCAAATCAAACTCTAAATTTAAATTCTAATTATAGCTTTTCAAGTTTAAGCCTTATCGAACATTGTTTTCAGAATGTTCAAGTTCATGTTGCTCTAGTTCAATTAAAGAAAGTAAAATGTTGACCTAATTCTCCTTCTGTTATTTATTTCTGTTATTTATTTTATAATAACATTTCAAATCAGACAAAACCAGTAAGTTTTAAGAATCAAATAAAATACTGTTTCTGATAACATGTTAATGTTGTGAAGTTCTATATTTGTAGATTTGAGGAAAATTAACTTTTAAGATAAGGAAGCAAATAATGTATCAAATGGTATAAAGACATATATTTTAGTAATCAGATCTTAATGTCTATATAAATCATCTTTTATAAATCAGAACAATAATCATTTTAAATGTGAAAATATGTAGAAACTATATTTATTATTTCCAAATGAATTTAGTTACAGGGGCACATATTTTTATGTTAGAAAAAGTTACTGGAAATTGTTTTTGTGGTTTTCATAGAACTCATAAATAAAACCTACTGCCTTCTTTCAAGAGTTATATTTTTGACCTATACGAATTTTTTCTTTGTGACTACTGGACTATTTGAATTCATTTGTTTAGCCTGTTATTTTTAGAGATTTATATTTTTGTAGAGAATTATTCATGTTTTTGTGCTTATTGCACTAATGTACATATAGGAATACCTTATATTATTACATTCCACATTATTGCACATCATATATGCTGCATTTTTTTTTTTTTTTTAGCAAACTGAAGGTTTTGTAGTAACCTTGCGTCAAGCAAATATATCGGCACTGTTTATTGAACAGCATTTGCCTACTTTGCATCACTCTCATAGTTTAGTAATTCTCATGGTATTTCAAAATTTTCATTATTACTGATTTTCTTATGGTGATCTCTGATCAGTGATCTTTGATGTTTCTATTATGATTGTTTTGGAGCACCATAAATCATGCCCATATGAGATGGTGAACTTAACTGATAAATGTGTGTGTTCTGACTGCTCTACTGACTGAGCATTTCCTGGTCTCTCCATCTCCTTGGGCCTCCCTATTCTCTGAGACACAACAATATTGAAATTAGGCCAGTTAATAATCCTACAGTGACCTCTAAGATGTTCAAGCAAAAGGAAGAACTTCATTTCTCTCACTTTCAATCAAAGGCTAGAAATGATTAAACTAAGTGTGGACGGCATATCAAAAGCCAGGGCAGGCTTGCTGATAGCTAGGCTTCTGCACCAAAAAGTCAAGCTATAAATGCAAAGGAAAAGTTCTTAAAGGAAATGAAAGTGCTACTCCAGTGAACCCATGAATAACAAGAGAACTAAACAGCCTTATTGCTGATGTAAAGAAACGTTTAGTGTCTGGATAGAAGATAAAACCAGCCAGAACTACCCTTACGCCAAGTCATAATCCAGAGCAAGGCCCTAACTCTCTTCAATTCTGTGAAGGCTCAGAGAGGTCAGGAAGCTGCAGAAGAAAAGTTTGAAGCTAGCAGAGTTGTTTTATAAGGTTTAAGCCATCTTCATATCATTAGAGTTCAAGATAAAGCAGCAGGTACTGATGTAGAAGCTGCAGTAAGTTATTCAGAAGATCTAAAAAAGATCGTTAAGGGCTATGCTAAATGGCTATACTAAACAACAGATTTTCAGTGTAGATTAAACAGCCTGCTCTTGGAAGCAGATACCATCTATGACTTTCATTGCTAGAAAGAAGTCAATGCCTGGCTTCAAGCTTCAAAGGACAGGCTAAGTGTCTTGTTAGGGGATAATGCAGCTGGTAACTCTAAGTTGAAGCCAATGCTCATCTGTTATTCTGAAGATCCTAGGTGCCCAAGAATGATGCTAAATCTACTCTGCCTGGGCTCTAGAAATGGAACAACAAAGCCTGGAAAAAGGGCATGTGATGTCATGAGCACTGGGCATTATATAAGACTGATGAATCAGTGACCTCTACCTCTGAAACGAATAATATATTATATGTTAATTAACTGAATTTAAATTTTTAAAAAAGCAATTTGTTTATAGCATGGTTTATTGAATATTTTAAGCCTGCTTTTGAGACCTACTGTTCAAAAAAGATTCCCTTCAAAATATTACTGCTCATTGACAATGCACCTGGTCACCCAAGAGCTCTGATGGAGATGGACAATGAGATTCGTGTTGTTTTCATGCCTGCTAACACAACAGCCATTCTGTAGCTCATGGAACAAGGAGCAATTTCAACTTTCAAGTTTTCTTACTAAAGAAGTACATTTCATAAAGCTAGAGCTGCGATATACAGTGATTCCCCTGATGCATCCAGGCTAAATAAATTGAAAACCTTCTGGAATGCATTCACCATTCTAGATGACATTAAAAACATTCATGAGTCATGGAAAAAGGTCAAAATACCAAAACAAATGGGAATTTGGAAGAAGCTGATACCAACCCTCACCAATGATTTTGAAAAATTCAAGATTTCAGTGGAGGAAGTTACCGCAGATTTGGCAAAAAATAACAAAAGGATTAGAATTAGAAGCGGAGCCTGAAGGGGCGCCTGGGTGGCTCAGTGGGTTAAGCCTCTGCCTTCGGCTCAGGTCATGATCTCAGCGTCCTGGGATCGAGCCCCGCGTCAGGCTCTACTCAGCAGGGAGCCTGCTTCCTCCTCTCTCTCTCTCTGCCTGCCTCTCTGCCTACTTGTGATCTCTGTCAAATAAATAAATAAAATCTTTAAAAAAAAAAAAAAGAAGTGGAGCCTGAAGATGTGACTGAATTGCTGTAATATCATGACAAAACTTGAACCAATAAGAGCTGCTTCTAATGGATGAGCAAAGAAAGTAGTTTCTTGAGATAAATTCTACTGCTGGTGAAGATGCTATGAAAACCATTGAATATAATGAAGAATTTAGAATATTACATAAACTTAGTCAATAAAACAGCAGCAAAGTTTGAGGGGAGTAACTCTAATTTTGAAAGAAGTTCTACTATGGGTAAAATGTTACCAAACAGCATTACATACTACAGAGAAATTGTTGGTGAAAGGAAGAGCCCACTGATGCAGAAAACTGTACTGTCTTCTTTTAAAAAACTGTGACAGCCACTCTAACTTTCAGCAACCACCACCTTGATCAGTCAGCTGCCATTAACATCAAGGCAAGATCATTCACCAGCAAAAAGATTACAACTCACTGAAAGCCCAGAAGATAGATAACAATTATTAGCTGTAAAATATTTTTTTAAAAGATTTTATTTATTTATTTGACAGAGAGAGATTACAAGTAGAAAGAGAGGCAGGCAGAGAGAGAGAGAGAGAGAGAGAGGGAAGCAGGCTCCCGGCTGAGCAGAGAGCCCGACGCAGGACTCGATCCCAGGACCCCGAGATCATCACCTGAGCCGAAGGCAGCGGCTTAACCCACTGAGCCGCCCAGGCGCCCTTAGCTGTAAAATATTTTTAAATGAAGGTATGTATATTGTATTTTTAGCTATAATACTATTGTATTATACCTAATAGACTATTGTAGTCTATTGTAAGGTAGTCTATTGTAGTCTTATTGTAAGGTATAAATCTAAGTTCTCAATACACTGGGAAACCAAAAAATTCATTTGATTCACTACATTGTAGTGGTCTGAATCTGAAACTATATTATCCCCAAGGTATGCCCATATAATTATCATAACTAAAAAAAAAAAAAAAAAACCAAACAAACTTCTGATCTTTTTATATACTGCTATGGAGTCACCTCAGGAAAAAAAATCAAGTTGACGATGTATTTAGTGTGCCACTTAAATATTAAAACAGGGATTTATTTGAACATATACGCATATTTATATATATATATTTTTTTCTATAAAAGATGGACAAACCATAATGACAACCTAAAGAGAAGGACAGGAACAAATGTGAAGAAAACAGAGATTCAAGTTAGACTTCACTGAACGTACCATTTTTTAAGCTCTGATTTAGAATCATTTTTATATAATTTTAAGATAAAAATTAAGAAGTATTCCTCAAATATCACAATCAAAATTAATGAATTAGTACATCAATTTGGTGATATTATTACATGAAAAAAAGTATTTTGCAAGTCAGTTTAAAATACAGACATTTTACCTCTTGTGGCATATCTCTAAAAAACAAAGGAATTGCAATGAAATCTTAAAATGTTTTCATTATTCTATTAGTAGGAATAATATTTGTAGAAATATTCTAAAACTATTTTCTATAAATGTGTAACAGAGGTCAATGAAGCATAGCCTGTGAAGCACATCCAACCTACAACCAGTTTTTGTAAAAAAGTCTTGTTAAAATAGTCATACTCAGTCTCACCATAGGAAGATGGCAGAGGAGTAGGGACTCTAGTTTCATGTGGTCCCTGGAATTTAGCTAGTTAGATATCAAATCATTCTGAACATCTGAAAACTCAACTGGAGAGCTAAGAAAATAATTACTGCAATTCTATAAATAGAAAAGCAAACAGTTTTCCCAAGGTAGTGGATGCAGAGAAGTGAATCCAAGGCGATACATATCGGAAGATAAACTGTGGCAGGGAGGGAGCCTCTGTAAACTGGGTACTGGAAAGTGATACAGCCGCAGAGTGCAAAATCAGAAATTTTAGAAGTCTGCTCTAGTGGAGGATGTCCCTGCCTAAAAGGTGCCAAGGTGGCAAAGTGGGGCAGAATCTCAGGTGGGGCATGTGGTCTTAGGATCCCGGGGGTCACAGAAAGAACAGGGCTCCTGAGTGTGGCAGAGGTCTCAAGTGTTAGAGCAGGGAAGCCAGCTGCAAACAGTGAGCCCAGGAAAGGGCTTTCAGCATGGTGTTGCCATAAGCTGTAAGAACTGCAGCACAATCGGGTGACCATTCTTTGTGCAGGAACCCAGCAAGAGGCAGAACTGAGGGAGACTCCTCCTCCCTGCCCTAGGAGGAGTGGCACGGGAGCGTGCCATAGGAGTCTGTAAAGATTGGAGACTCAAAATGGGGTCACCTACCTGTGATAAAAATTCAATCACATGCTGGGTGAACACAGAGTGTGGATGAAACCAGGGAGACAAGAGTGATTGACTGCTTTTCTGTGAGGGCTCACGGAAGAGTGAGGGGCACAAATTTTCAGCTCTGGTTCTGGATATTGGGGTACAGCCATTTTCATCCTTGAAAGTCGTACAAAAAGCTTTCAGGGAACAAAAACCACAAAGAGCAATCTGGAGCTCCTTACACTGAGCCTGGCCCCCTGGCAAGGGGGTATAATTGCACTGGGGCAAAGACACTTGAGAGTTAGTGCAAGCGTTGCCTCCACTAGAAGATGAGTAGGAACATCTGGCTAATACCAAGTTTACCAATCACATAGAACTGCAAAACTCCAGTGCTAGAGGAAAATAGTATAGAATTCAGGGTATTTCTCATGATTCCTTAGTCTTTCAGTTTAAAAAATGTTCCCCCTTTTTATCCTTTTCAACCAGTCTCTTATTTTATCAACTTTTTAAAGGTCTTTTTAAATTTTCATACACACACACACACACACACACACACACACACACCATATTCTTTGTTTTGGCCTCCTTTCATTTTATTCAATTTTATTTTTTATAAGTCTTTCTTTACAATTTTGGGATCTAGTTTCTTCTAGCAAACAGACCAAAATATACCTAGGACCCAGTGTATGATTCTGTTCTGTCCACCTGTTTGATTATATTCTCTCTTTTTTTCTGTTATTGGTTTCTGAACTCTTCAGATTTGTTTGGCATATATTTTGCTGGGGCCATGGTTGATATCTTTGCATTTTGCTCCCTCATTCATGTATTCTTCTCTGGACAAAATCACAGGAGGGGAAAACTCACCCCAGAAAAAAAGAACAAAAGGCAGTACTAATTTCCAGAGATTTAGTCAATATAGATATAAGTAAGATGTCAGAGCTAGAATTGAGCATGATGATTACAATGATACTAGCTGAACTTGAAATAACCATAAAAGACCCTAGAGAATCTCTTTGTAGAGAAATAAAAGAACTAAAATCTAATTAGGTTAAAACAAAAAAGGATATACTGAGATACAGCCAAAATGGAGGCTCTATCTGCTAGGACAAATGAGACAGAAGAGAAAATCAGTGATACAGAAGATAAAACGATGGAGAATAAAGGAAAGGAGAAAAAGATAAATAAGTTTGGAGCACGAGAGGAGGATTTGAGAGATCAGTGATACTATAAAGCAAAACAAAGTTAGAATAATTGGGGGTCCCAGAAGAAGAGGAAAGAGGGGGCCAGAAGGTATATTTGAGCAAATTATAGCTGAGAACTTCCTTAATCTGGGGACGGGAATAGGCATTCAGGTCAAGGAGGTATAGAGAATCCCCCTCAAAATCAATAAAAATAGGTCAACACCTTGACATATGATAGTGAAGCTTGCAAATTTCAGAGACAAAGAGAAAGTCCAGAAAAGAGCTCTGGACAAGAGGGCCTTAAGTACAGAGTTAAAAACATAAGGCAGGCAGCAGACCTATCCATACATAGAGACCTGGCAGGTCAGAAAGCACTGGCATGATATATTCAGGGCGCTAAATGAGAAAAATGAGGCCAAGAATACTATAACCAGCAAGGCTGTCATTCAGAATAGAAAGAGAGATAAAGAGCTTCCAGGACAAACAGAAATGAAAATAATTTGTGATAACTAAACCAGGCCTGCAAGAAATAGTAAAGGGGATGCTTTACCATGAGAAATTTTAGAAGAAATTTATGTTACCAAAAGTAACATAGATCAGAAAGGAACAGAGATAATAGACAGAAGCAGTGACTCTACGGGTAATACTATGGCAGTAAATCCCTATCTCTCAATAGTTACTCCGAGTGTAAATGGGCTAAATGCCTGAATCAAGAGATACAGGGTATGAAACTGGATAAAAAAGCAAGACCTATTGACATACTGTCTGCAAGAAACTCAATTTGGACCAAAAGACACCTCTAGTTGAAAGTGAGGGGGTGGAAAACCATTTAACATAGTAATGGTCATCAAAAGAAAGCAACCCTTATATCACACAAAACAGATATTAAACCAAAGACTGTAATAAGAGATGAAAAAGGTCACTATACCATAATTAAAGGGTCTCTCCAACAAGAAAAGCTACATATTGTAAAAATTTATGCCCTAACATAGGAGCAGCGAATTGTATGAACCGATTAATAACAAAATTAAAGGAATACATTGATAATAATACAATAATAACAGGGGACTTTAACACCCCACTCACTGCAGTGGACAGATCATCTAAGCAAAGATCAACAAGGAAACAAGAGCTAGAATGATACACCAGACCAGATGGACTTCACAGATATATTCAGAGCATTCCATACTAAAGCAATAGAATAGACATTCTTCTTGAGTGCACATGGAACGTTCTCCAGAATAGATCACATACTGGGTCACAAATCAGGTCTCAACTGGTACGAAAAGACTGCAATCATTCCCTGCATATTTTCAGACTATAATGCTTTGAAACTTGAAATCAGTCACATGAGGAAATTTGGAAAGAATTCAAATACATGGAGGGTAAAGAGCATCCCACTAATGAATGGATCACCAGAAAATTAAAGAATGAAAAAGATTCATGGAAACAAATGATGAAAACACAACTGTTCAAAACCTTTGGGATGTAGCATAGGGGGGGTCCTAAGAGGGAAGTATATAGCAATACAAGCCTTTTTCAAAAAACAAGAAAGGTCTCAAGTATGCAACCTAACCTTGTACCTAAAGGAGCTGGAGAAAGAACAGCAAATAATGCCTAAACCCAGCAGGAGAAGAGAATTAATAAAGATTAAAGCAGAAATCAATGAAATCAAAAGCAAAAGAACAGAAGAACAGATCAACAAAACTAGGAGCTGGTTCTTTGAAAGAATTGATAAGATCAATAAACCCCTAGCCAGACTTATCAAAAAGAAAAGAGAAAGGATTAATTAATAAAATCACGACCAAAAGAGGAGAGATCACAACCAACATCAAAGAAATGCAAACAATTTTAAGAACATATTATGAGCAACTATATGCCAACAAATTAGGCAATCTGGAAGAAAGGGATGCATTACTAGAGACGTATAAACTACCAAAACTGAAACAGGAAGAAACAGAAAACTGAACAAACCCATAACCAGCAAGGAAACTGAAGCAGTAATCAAAAATCTCCAAGAGAATCTGGGGCTTCCTAGGGGAATTCTACCAGACATTTCAAAAAGAATCAATACCTATTCTTCTGAGGCTGTTTCAAAATATAGAAATAGAAGGCAAACTTCCAAACTTTTTTCTATGAGGCCAGCATTACCTTGATCCCCAAACCAGACAAAGACCCCATCAGAAAGGAGAATTATAGACCAATATCCCTGATGAACTTGGATGCAAAACTTCTCACCAAGATACTAGCCAATAGGATCCAACAGTACAGTAAAAGGATTATGTACCACAACTAAGGGGGATTTATTCCTGGATTGCAAGGGTGGTTCAACATCCACAAATCAATCACTGTGATACACTACATTAATAAAAGAAAGGTCAAGAAATATATGATCCTCTCAACTGATGCAGAAAAAGCATCTGACAAAGTACAGCATCCTTTCTTGATTAAAACTCTTCACGGTGTGGGACAGAGGGAACATACTTCAATATCATAAAAGCCAGATACAAAAATCCCATAGCAAATATCATTCTCAATGGGGAAAAACCGAGAGCTTCCCCCCTGAGGTCAGGAAGACAGGGATTTCCACTTTCACCACTGTTGTTCAACACAGTACTAGAAGTTCTAGCCTCACCAATCATACAACAAAAACTAAGAAAAGACATCCAAATCTGCAGAGAAGAAAGAAAACTCTCACTCTTTGCAGATGATAAAAGACTCCATCCCCCAAATGCTAGAACTCATACAGGAATTTCCAAAGTGGCAGGATATAAAATCAATACAGAGAAATCAGTTGCATTTCTATACAATAACAAGACAGAAGAAAGAAATTAAGGAATTGATCCCATTTATAATTACACCAAAAATACACCAAAAACCATAAGATACCTAGGAATACAGCTAACCAAAGACGTAAAGGACCTGTACTCAGAAAGTATAGATCAGTCATGAAAGAAAGTGAAAAAGACACAAAGAAATGTGTCCATGCTCATGGAATGGAAGAACAAATATTGTTAAAATGTCTATATTTCTCAAAGCAGTCTATACATTCAGTGTAATCCCTAACAAAATGCCATCAATTTTTTTCACAGAGCTGAAACAAATAATCCTAAAATGTGTATGGAACCAGAAAAGACCCTAAATAGCCAAAGGAAAGTTGAAAAAGAAAAAAAAAAAAGCTGTTGGTATCACAATTCCAGACTTCAAGGTCTATTACAAAGCTGTAATCATCAAGACAGTATGGTACTGGCATAAAAACACATAGATCAAAGGGACAGGATAGAAAACCCAGAAATGGACCCTCAACTCTAAGGTCAGCTAATCTTCAACAAATCAGGGAAGAATATCCAATGGAAAAAAGACCATCTTGTCAATAAATGGGGTTGGCAAAACTGGACAGCCACATGCAGAAGAAGGAAACAGGACAATTTCCTTAAACCATACACAAAAATAGACTCAAAATGGATGAAAGATGTCAATGTGAGACAGGAATCCATCAAAATACTAGAGGAGATCACAGCAAACTCTTTGGCCTTGGCCACAGCAACTTCTGGCTAGAAATGTCTCCAAAGGCAAGGGAAACAAAGGCAAAAATGAACTATTGGGACTTCATTAAAATAAAAAGCTTTACAGAGAAGGAAACAGTTGACAAAACCAAAAGACAATTGACAGAATGGGAGAAGATATTTGCAAATGTCTAATCAGATAAAGGGCCAGTATCTATAATCTATAAAGTACTTATCAAACTCAACACCCAAAGAACAAAGAATCCAGTCAAGAAATGGGCAGAAGATATGAACAGACATTTCTCCGAAGAAGACATACAAATGGCCAAAAGACACATGAAAAGGTGTTCAACATCACTCGACCTCAGGGAAACACGCTACACCTGTCAGAATGGATAAAATTAACAAGTCAGGAAACAACAAATGTTGGCAAGGATGCAGAGAGAGGGGAACTCTCTTACACTGTTGGTAGGAATGCAAACTAAAGAAGTCACTCTGGGAAACAGTATGAAGGCTCCTCAGAAAGTTAAAAATAGAGCTACCCTAAAACCTAGCAATTGCACTACTAGATATTTACCCCAAGATACAAATGTAATGATTGAAAGGGGGCAGATGCACCTCAATGTTTCTAGAAGCAATGTCCACAACAGCCAAACTATGGAAAGAGCCCAGATGTCCATGGACAGATGAATGGATAAAGAAGATATGATACACACACATAATGGAATACTACTCCAACATCAAAAGAATGAAATCTTGCCATTTGCAATGCTGTGGATGAAACCAGGTTTCAGAGAAAGAAAATTAGCATATGATTTCATTCATATGTGGAATTTAAGAAACAAAACAGAGGAGCATAGAAGATGGCGGGAAAAATAAATTAAGACAAAATCAGAAGGGGAGACAAACCAGAAGAGACTCTTAACCAAAAGAAACAAATTGAGGGATGCTGGGGGTGGGGGTAGGTGGGTAGGGGAATGGGGTAACTGCATCATGGGCATTAAGAAGGCACACGATGTAATGAGCACTGGGTGTTATATAAAACTGATGAATCACTGAGCTCTACCTCTGAAATGAATAATACACTATATATTAATTATCTGAATGTAAATAAAATAAAGTGAAACTAAAAACAATTAAAAAAAATAAAATTCTCAGCAGAGGCTCACCAGAGAGGGAAAAGAAAAAAAGAAAAAAAAATCCATACTCATTGTTTACATATTGCCTATGTCTGCTTTTAAGCTACAATGGCAGAGCTGAACAATGACAGAGACTAAAGTGACCTGCAAGGGCTAAAATATTTACAATCTAGTCCATTATAGAAGAAGAATTTAATTACCTTTTGCCTAACTCTCTCCTTAAAAACCAAAGACAAAGTCAGTAGAAATAAGCATGCTAGCATCCAGTCTGAACTCTAGTGTCCATTTGTAACTAAAAGAAATCAAAGGGCGCCTGGGTGGCTCAGTGGGTTAAGCTGCTGCCTTCGGCTCAGGTCATGATCTCAGGGTCCTGGGATCGAGTCCCGCATTGGGCTCTCTGCTCAGCAGGGAGCCTGCTTCCCTTCCTCTCTCTCTGCCTGCCTCTCTGCCTACTTGTGATCTCTGTCTGTCAAATAAATAAATACAATCTAAAAAAAAAAACAAAACCCAAAAAACTATTTGGAGATATCATTGATACCAGGCTTGGGGCACCTTATCATACAAGAAGGCAAGGAAGAGATCACTGCTTGGGGTCATCTTTTTTTTTTAATTAATTAATTTAAAAAATAAACATATATTTTTATCCCCAGGGGTACAGGTCTGTGAAGCACCAGGTTTACACATTTCACAGCACTAATCATAGCACATACCCTCCCCAATTTCCATATCCCCACCACCCTCTCCCGTCCCCCCTTACCCCAGCAATCCTCAGTCTGTTTTTTGAGATTGAGTCTTTTATGGTTTGTCTCCCTCCCAATCCCACCTTCTTTCATTTTTTTCTTTTCCTACCCTCCAACCCCCCCAACATTGCATCTCCACTTCCTCATATCAGGGAGATCATATGATAGTCGTCTTTCTCCGATTGACTTATTTCGCTAAGCATAATACCCTCTAGTTCCATCCACGTCGTCGCAAATGGCAAGATTTCATTTCTTCTGATGGCTGCATAGTATTCCATTCATCTTTATCTTTTTTATCTTCTTTATCCATTCATCTGTTGATGGACATCTAGGTTCTTTCCATAGTTTGGCTATTGTGGACATTGCTGCTATAAACATTCAGGTGCACGTGCCCCTTCAGAGCACCACGTTTGTATCTTTAGGATATATACCCAGTAGTGCAATTGCTGGGTCATAGGGTAGCTCTATTTTCAGTATTTTGAGGAACCTCTACACTGTTTTCCAGAGTGGCTGCACCAGCTTGCATTCCCACCGACAGTGTAGAAGGGTTCCCCTTTCTCCGCATCCTCACCAGCATCTGTCATTTCTTGACTTGTTAATTTTAGCCATTCTGACTGGTGTGAGGTGGTATCTCATTGTGGTTTTGATTTGTATTTCCCTGATGCTGAGTGATGTGGAGCACTTTTTCATGTGTCTGTTGGCCATCTGAATGTCTTCTTTGCAGATATGTCTGTTCATGTCCTCTGCCCATTTCTTGATTGGATTCTTTGTTCTTTGTTCTTTGTTCTTTGTTCTTTGGGTGTTGAGTTTGACAAGTTCATTATAGATTTTGGATATTAGCCCTTTATCTGATATGTCCTTTGCAAATATCTACTCCCATTCTGTCAGCTGTCTTTTTGTTTTGTTGACTGTTTCCTTTGTGCAAAAGCTTTTGATTTTGAAGAAGTCCCAATAGTTCATTTTTGCCCTTGCTTCCCTTGCCTTTGGTGATGTTTCTAGGAAGAAGTTGTTGCAGCTGAGGTTGAAGAGGTTGCTCCCTGTGTTCTCCTCAAGGATTTTGATGGATTCCTTTCTCACAATGAGGTCCTTCATCCATTTTGAGTCTATTTTTGTGTGTGGTGTAAGGAAATGGTCCAGGTTCATTTTTCTGCAAGTGGCTGTCCAATTTTCCCAACAAAATTTGTTGAGACTGTCTTTTTTCCACTGGAAATTCTTTCTTGCTTTGTCGAAGATTAGTTGGCCATAGAGTTGCAGGCTATTTCTGGACTTTCTGTTCTGTTCCATTGATCTATGTGTCTGTTTTTGTGCCAGTACCACACTGTCTTGATGATGACAGCTGTTTTTTTTTTTAAGATTTTATTCATTTATTTGTTACAGACAGAGATCACAAGTAGGCAGAGAGGCAGGCAGAGAGAGAGGGGGAAGCAGACTCCCTGCTGAGCAGAGAGCTCAATCCTAGGACCTTGAGATCATGACCTGAGCTGAAGGCAGAGGCTTAACCCACTGAGCCACTCAGGCACCCCGATGATGACAGCTTTGTGATAGAGCTTGAAGTCCGGAATTGTGATACCACAAACTTTTGCATTCTTTTTCAACATTATCTGGCTATTTGAGGTCTTTTCTGGTTCCGTATAAATTTCAGGATTATTTGTTCCACTTCTTTGAAAAAAATTGATGGGATTTTGATAGGGATTGCATTAAACATGTAGCTTTCTTAGGTAGCATAGACATTTTCACATTATTTGTTCTTCCAATCCATGAGCATGTAACATTCTTCCATTTCTTTGGGTCTTCCTCAATTTCTTTCATGAGTACTTTATAGTTTACTGAATACAAATTCTTTGCCTCTTTGGTTAGGTTTATTCCTAGGTATCTTATGGTTTTGGGTGCAATGGTAAATGGGATTGAATCCTTAATTTCTCTTCCTTCTGTCTTGTTGTTGGTGTATAAAATGCAACTGACTTCCGTGAATTGATATTATATCCTGACACTTTACTGAATTTCTGTACAAGTTCTAGCAGATTTGGAGTGGAGTCTTTTGGGTTTTCCACATAAAGTATCATACCATCTGCAAAGAGTGATAGTTTGACTTCTTTGCCAATTTGGATGCCTTTAATTTCTTTTTGTTGTCTCAGTTCTGAGGCTAGGACTTCTAATACTATGTTGAACAGCAGTGGTGATAGTGGACATCCCTGCTGTGTTCCTGACCTTAGCAGAAAAGCTCTCAGTTCTCCCCATTCAGAATGATATTTACTGTGGATTTTCCTAGATGGCTTTGATAATATTGAGGTATATGCCCTCTATCCCTACACTTTGAATAGTTTTGATCAAGAAAGGATGCTGTACTTTGTCAAATGCTTTTTCAGCATCTTTTGAGAATATCATGTGGTTCTTGTTCTTTCTTTTATTAACGTATTGTATCACATTGATTGATTTGCGAATGTCGAACCAATCTTGCAGCCCTGGAATAAATCCCACTTGGCTGTGGTGAATAATCCTTTTAATATACTGTTGGATCCTATTGGCTACTATTTTGGTGAGAATTTTTGCATCTGTGTTCATCAAGGATATTGGTCTGTAATTCTCTTTTTTGATGGGATCCTTGTCTGGTTTTGGGATCAAGGTAATGCTGGCCTCATAAAATGAGTTTGGAAGTTTTCCTCCCATTTCTAGTTTTTGGAACAGTTTCAGGAGAAAAGGTATTAATTTTTCTTTCAATGCTTGACAGAACTTCCCTGGGGAGCTGTCTGGCCCTGGGCTCCTGTTTATTGGGAGATTTTTGATGACTGCTTCAATCTCTCACTGGTTATGGGTCTGTTCAGGTTTTCTATATCTTCCTGGTTCAGTTGTGGTAGTTTATATGTCTCTAGGAATGCATCCAGTTCTTCCAGATTGTCAAATTTGCTGGCGTATAGTTGCTCATAATATGTTCTTATAATTGTACTTCTTTGGTTTTGGTTGTGTTCTCTCCTCTCACTCATGATTTTATTTATTTGGGTCCTTTCCTTTTCTTTTTGATAAGTCTGGCCAGGGGTTTATCAATCTTACTCTTTCAAAGAACCAGCTCCTAGTTTTGTTGATTTGTTCTATTGTTTTTGGGTGTGTGAGTTTGTTTCTTTCTATTTCATTGATTTCTGCTCTGATCTTTATGATTTCTCTTCTCCTGCTGGGTTTAGGCTTTCTTTGTTGTTCTCCAGCTCCTTTAGGTGTAGGGTTAGGTTGTGTATTTGAGATCTTTCTTTTTTCTTGAGAAAGGCTTGTATCACTATATATTTTCCTCTATATATATATTATATATATATATATACTATATATATTGCCTTTGCTGTGTCCCACAGATTCTGAACCATTGTGTTTTCATTATCATTTGTTCCCATCAATTTTTCCAATTCTTCCTTAATTTCCTGGTTGACCCATCCATTCCTCATTAGGATGCTCTTTAGCCTTCATGTATTTGAGTTCTTTCCAACTTTACTCTTGTGATTGAGTTCTAGCTTCAGAGCATTGTGGTCTGAAAATATTCAGGGAATGATCCTAATCTTGTGGTACTGGTTGAGACCTGATTTGTGACCCAGGATGTGATCTATTCTGGAGAATGTTCCATGTGCACTAAAGAAGAATGTGTATTCTGTTGCTTTGATGGAATGTTCTGAATATATCTGTGATTTTCATCTGTTTCAGTGTGTCATTTAATGACTTTATTTCCTTGTTTTTATTTTGCTTGGATGATCTGTCCATTTCAGTGAGGGGGATGTTAAAGTCCCCTAATATTATTGTATTATTGTTGATGTATTTCTTTGATTTTGTTATTAATTGGTTTATATAATTGGTTGCTCCCATGTTAGGGGCATAGATATTTAAAATTGTTAGATCTTCTTGTTGGACAGACCCTTTGAGTATGATATAGTATCCTTCCTCATCTCTTATTATAGTCTTTGGCTTAAAATCTAATTGATATGATATAAGGATTGCCACCCCAGCTTTCTTTTGATGTCCATTAGCATGGTAAATTGTTTTCCACCCCATCGCTTTAAATCTGGAGGTGTCTTTGAGTCTAAGATGAGTTTCTTGTAGACAGTATATTGATGGATTTTGTTTTTTGTTTTTAATTTCTTATTTATTTTTAAAATTTCTTTTCTGTGTTCGAGAATTCATTGTTTATTTACCACACCCAGTGCTCCATGGAATATGTGCCCTTCATAATACCCACCAGCAGGCTCACCCAATCTCCCACACCCTGCTCCTCCAAAACCCTCAGATTGTTTTTCAGAGTCCACAGTCTCTCATGGTTCGTCTCCCCCCCCCAATTTCCCCCAACTCCCTTCTCCTCTCCATCTCCTCATGTCCTCTGTGTTATTTCTTATGCTCCAGAAATAAGCAAAACCATATGATAATTGACTCTCTCTGCTTAACTTATTTCACTCAGCATAATCTCTTCCAGTCCCGTCCATGTTGATACAAAAATTGGGTATTCATACTTTCTGATGGAGGCCTAATACTCCATAGTGTATATGGACCACATCTTCCTTATCCATTCGTCCATTTAAGGGCATCTTGGTTCTTTCCAGTTTGGCGACTGTGGCCATTGCTGCTATGAACATTGGGGTACAAATGGCCCTTCTTTTTACTATATCTGAAGAGAGAAGAACCACGTGGTCCTCTCAACTGATGCAGAAAATGCATAAAACAAGATACAAAAAAAAAAAAAAAAAAAAAAAAAAAAAAAAAAAAAAAA
>NW_019154102.1:14621179-14624663 GCF_002288905.1 Enhydra lutris kenyoni
AAAAAAAAAAAAAAAAAAAAAAAAAAAAAAAAAAAAAAAAAAACAAGATACAGCCTCTGTTCCTGATTAAAATGATTCAAAGTATAGGGATAGAGGGAATATCCTCAACTTCAGCAACTCTATCTATGAAAAACCCATAGCATATATCATCCTCAATGGGAAAAAGCTGACAGCCTTCCCTTTGAGATCAGGGACACGTCAAGGATGCCCACTCTCACAACTCTTGTTCAACATAGTATTAGAAGTCCTAGCAACAGCAAATCAGACAACAAAGAGAAATAAAAGGTATTCAAATTGGCAATGAAGAAGTCAAACTCTCCCTCTTCACAGATGACATGATACTTTATATGGAAAACCCAAAAGACTCCACTTCCAAACTACTAGAACTCATACAGCAATTCAGTAATGTGGCAGGATACAAAATCAATGTACAGAAATCAGTTGCTTTCCTATACACTAACAATGAAAATACAGAAAGGGAAATTAGAGAATTGATTCCATTTACTATAGCACCAAGAACCATAAGATACCTGGGAATAAATCTAACTAAAGAGGTAAGGGATCTGTACTTGAGGAACTACATAACACTCATGAAAGAAATTGAAGAAGACACAAAAAGATGGAAGACAATTCCATGCTCATGGATTGGAAAAATAAACATTGTTAAAATGTCTATACTGCCTAGAGCAATCTAAACTTTCAATGCCATTCTGATCAAAATTCCACTGGCATTTTTCAAAGAGCTGGAACAAACAGCCCTAAAATTTGTATGGAATCAGAAGAGACCCCAAATTGCTAAGGAAATGTTGAAAAAGAAAACAAAACTGGGGGCTTCACGTTGCCTGATTTCAAGCTTTACTACAAAGCTGTGATCACCAAGACAGCATGGTACTGGCATAAAAACAGACACATAGACCAGTGGAACTGAGTAGAGAGCCCAGATATGGACCCTCAAAACTCTATGGTCAAATAATCTTCAACAAAGCAGGAAAAAATATACAGTGGAAAAAAGACAGTCTCTTCAATAAATGGTGCTGGGAATACTGGAGAGCTATGTGTAGAAGAATGAACCTTGACCATTCTCTTACACCATACACAAAGATAAACTTGGGAAATGTATAAAAAACCTCAATGTGAGGCAGAAATCTATCAAAATCCTAGAGAAGAATATAGGCAATAACCTCTTTGACACTGGCCACAGCAACTTCTTTCAAGATATGTCTCCAAAGGCAAAGGAAACAAAGTGAAAATGTATTTTTGGGACTTCATCAAGATCAAAAGCTTCTATACAGCAAAGGAAACAGTCAACAAAACAAAGAGGTAACCCACGGAATGGGAGAAGATATTTGCCAAGGACAATACAAAGGGCTGATATCCAAGATCTATAAAGACTCAAACTCAACACACACAAAACAGATAATCATGTCAAAAAATGGGCAGAAGACATGGACACTTCTCCAATGAAGACATACGAATGGCTAACAGACACATGAAAAAATGTTTATCAGCACTAGCCATCAGGGAGCTTCAAATCAAAACTACATTGAGATACCACCTTACACCAGTTAGAACGGCCATAATTAACAAGACAGTAAACAACGTGTGTTGGAGAGGATGTGGAGAAAGGGGAACCCTCTTTACACTGTTGGTGGGAATGCAAATTGATACAGCAACTTTGTAAAACAGTGTGGAGATTCCTTAAGAAATTAAAAATAAGGGGTGCCTGGGTGGCTCAGTGGGTTAAAGCTTCTGCCTTTGGCTCAGGTTGTGATCCCAGGGTCCTGGGATTGAGCCCCACATTGGGCTCTCTGCTCAGCAGGGAGCCTGCTTCCTCTTCTCTCTCTCTCTCTGCCTGCCTCTCTGCCTATTTGTGGTCTCTGTCAAATAAATAAATAAAAATCTTTTAAAAGAAAAGAAATTAAAAATAAGACCTATGACCCTGCAATTGCCCTACTGGGTATTTACCCCAAAGATATAGGGTTTTGTTTTTTTATCGTCCATTCTGATACCCTGTGTCTTTTGATTGCGGCATTTTGCCCATTTACATTCAGGGTAACTATTGAGAGATATGAATTTAGTGCTATTGTATTGCCTGTAAGATGACTGTTACTGTATATTGTCTCTCTTCCTTTCTGGTCTACTACTATTAGGCTCTCTCTTTGCTTAAAGGACCCCTTTGAATATTTCCTGTAGAGCTGGTTTGGTGTTTACAGATTCTTTTAGTTTTTGTTTGTCCTGGAAGCTTTTTTTTAATCTCTCCTTCTATTTTCAATGATAGCCTAGCTGGATTTAGTATTCTTGGCTGCATGTTTTTCTCATTTAGTGCTCTGAATATATCATGCCAGTTCTTTCTGGCCTGCCAGGTCTCTATGGATAAAAGTCTGCTGTCAACCTAATATTTTTACCATTTTATGTTACAGACTTCTTGTCCTGGGCTACTTTTAGGATTTTCTCTTTGTCACTAAGACTTGTAAGTTTTACTATTAGACAATGGGGTGTGGACCTATTCTTATTGATTTTGAGGGGGGTTCTCTGTGCCTCCTGAATTTTGATGCTTGTTCCCTTTGCCATATTAGGAAAATCCTCTACAATAATTCGCTCCAATATATGATCTGCCCCCCCTTTCTTCTTCTTCTGGAATCCCAATTATTCTAATGTTGTTTCGTCTTATGGTATCACTTATCTCTCAAATTCTCCCCTCATGGTCCAGTAGTTGTCTCTCTTTTCCTCAGCTTCTTTATTTTCTGTCATTTGGTCTTCTATATCACTAATTCTCTCTTCTGCCTCATTTACCTAGCAGTAAGAGCCTCCATTTTTTATTGCACCTCATTAATAGCTTTTTTGATTTCAGCTTGGTTAGATTTTAGTTCTTTTATTTCTCCAGAAAGGGCTTTTATTTCTCCAGACAGGGTTTCTCTAATATCTTCCATGCCTTTTTCGAGCCCATCTAGTACCTTGAGAATTGTCATTCTGAACTCTAGATCTGACATATTACCAAAGTCTGTATTGATTAGGTCCCTAGCCTTTGGTACTGCCTCTTGTTCTTTTTCTTTGTGGTGAGTTTTTCCACCTTGTCATTTTATCCAGATAAGAATATATGAAGGAGAGAATAAAATACTAAAAGGGTGGCAAAGACCCCAGAATAATGTGTGTTAACCAAATCAGAAGAGACCCCAAATCATGGGGTAAAAAGTTCAAGTAAAATTTAAAAAAAGAAGAAAAAGAAAATATAGATATTACATTGGTGAATAGAATAGAGCCACCCACTTAATTTTGGGAGTAGTTTGGTCTCTTAGAAGAAACTACCTCTCAAAAGAAGGCTGGGGTAGCGATTCTCATATCAGATAAATTAGATTTTAAACTAAAGACTGTAGTCAGAGATACAGAAGGACACTACATAATTCTTAAAGGGACTATCCACCAAGATGACCTAACAATTGTAAATATCTATGCCCCCAATATGGGAGCAGCCAATTACATAAGA
>NW_019154102.1:14625063-14712838 GCF_002288905.1 Enhydra lutris kenyoni
ATTGGCCACACTAATCCAAAAGAAAAGAGAGAAAGCCCAAATTAATAAAATGATGAATGAAAAGGGAGAGATCATAACTAACACCAAGGAAGTAGAAACAATCATCAGAAGTTATTATCAACAGTTATATGCCAATAAGCTAAGCAACCTAGATGAAATGGATGCATTCCTGGAAAACTATAAACTCCCACAATTGAACCAGGAAGAAATCGACAACCTAAATAGACCAATATCTAGTAACGAGATTGAAGCAATGATCAAAAACCTCCCAAAAAACAAGAGCCCAGGACCTGATGGATTCCCTGGGGGATTCTACCAAACTTTCAAAGAAGAAATAACACCTATTTCTGAATTCCTGAAGCTGTTTCAGAATTTTAAAGAAAGAAAAACATATATATATACACATACACACACACACACACACACACACACACACACACACACAAATAGGGTAAACATGATGAAGGGATGGAATATGACTGTAAAGATGAAAATTTAAAAAAAATTCTAAGAAAGGAGTTGGTACATTGGTTGGGAAAAGAAAGAAAAATAAAGTAGAGAGAATTTGCTCAGGCTGGGGATTAGAACAAAGCCCTGTGCTAGATTTAGGGTATATTTTGATCTATTGGAAGAAGTTGTATCCCAAAATTTTTTAGAAGAAAAAACCCTATGTGTATACAAAAAATAAAGTTAGATACAATGAAAGATAAAATATGACTATAATAATGAAGGTTCAAAAAGATTTTTTTTAAAGAAAGGTATTGTTAAGATAAAATAATTAAAAAAGGAAAAAGTTTAAAAATTAGAGTAAGAAAAAAAATAAAATTAAAAAAATTTAATTAACTTTACTAAAGAATCATGGGGAGAAAGCCATGAAATCCATGCTTTGCTTTCTCCTCCTCTGGAATTCCACTGTTCTTCTTGATCAGTGAGCTTGGTTTTGGCTGGATGTTCTTGCTGATCTTCTGGGGGAGGGGCCTGTTGCAGTGATTCTCAAGTATCTTTGTCCGAGGCAGAATTGCTCTGCCCTTGCCAGGGGCCAAGCTAAGTAATATGCTTAGGTTCGCTCTCAGGAGCTTTTGTTCCCTGAATGCTCTTCATAGAGCTCTGGAGGATGGGAATGAAAATGACGGACTCCAAATTTCTGGCCCAGAGGAGCTGAGAGCTCGCGGTCCCACTCCTCAGTGTGCCCTTGGAGAAAAGTGCTCAATCACTCCCATCTCCCTGGCCTCCGGCTATGCTCCATGCTTACCTGGCCTGTGACCAAGCATCTCTGTTTCTGACACACAGCCCCACGTGGAGTCTCCAAACCCAGCAGATCCATGCCGCTCTTCCAGGGGGGTCTCCCTGGATCTGCCACATGTGGGGTTCCTGCTTATAGAGCAGTGGCCCGACTGTGCCATGGATCACAGTTTACGGTAACCCCAAGCTGAGAACTCACTCCTTGGCTCTGTCTCTGTAGCCGGCTTTCCCGCTCTAATATCTGTGAGCTCTGTGACACTCAGACACCTCTGATCCTTCTGTGAACCCGAGGGACCGGAGACCATGCTGTCCCCGCAAGGGCTCCACCCCCACTTAGCCTGCGGAGCGATATGCCTCAGTGGAGCAGACTTTTAAAAGTTCTGATTTTGTGCTCCATTGCTCTGCCACTTGTTGGGAGCCGACCCCTCCCCCCACGGTCTATCTTCCCGTAGCTTTGGATTCACTTCTCTGAAGGTCCTACCTTTCTTAAAGTGGTCGATTTTCTGTTTCTAGAATTGCTGCTCTTCTCTTCAGTCTCCTGTTGGATTTGTAGGTGTTCAGAATGGTTTGATAAACTATCTAGCTGCTCTCCTGCTACCTGACGTCATCTCAGCCTGCTACTCCTCTGCCATCTTGACTCCTCCCTGGAAATGTTCTTTAAATAAAATGTTCTATATGGTGGTGATTATGTGACTATATACATTTGTCAAAACTAATCAAATCTCAAATTTAAAATTGGCTGAATATGATTGTATATAAATAAATATATATGATTGTATATAAATTGTATATAAATATTATAAATTTAAAAATAACATTTTCAGATGGATTTAAGCATATGAGTTATTTTTAAGTTAATGTATTAATAATGATGTACAAAAAACAGAATTAGTATCCCTTAGAGAATGCTAGGGAAATGACTTTTTTGAAATGTGCAAAATACAGATAAAAAATCCAGCATTTGCCTTTTCTTTCCTACAAGAACTGTACCTCATAATAACCCTAATAGCAAAGAGGAAAACGATTTTAAGAATTCCAGCTAACAAATGAAGAAGGAATAATAGAATATCACCATTTTGCAGCACTAATGAAATAATGGATGTAATAGCAATGATTCAAGCTATATAGGCAGAAAGCTTAGGGGAAATTTATAATGATCAGATTAGATCAATAAATCCTGAAACCACCCATCAACCTTAAATCACACAAAAAAGAAAACCTAACATTATTTTTCAGTTGATACACAATATGTATGAAGCATCTTTGTCAAAAAAAAAAAAAACCCAAGTACACAATAATTTTTTTCCTTTTTTCTTTGTATGTATACACACACAGATAAATGAACTACTAGTCTACAGGAAATACAGGAGGCAAAGGAACATGTTAAGCACTCCAAAGATAATGCAACTGGCACAATTCAAAATTTGAGAAACTCTTCAGGGCAAATGGCTCAGGTTATTAAAAAAAAGAAATTGCAAAACATGTGGGAAATAGAGAGGTAGTTGGACTTCATATTAAAATAGACATCTGAGATACACAAACCATATGTAATGTTGGACCCTGTTTGTTTTCTGAGCTCCAAGTACCTTTTTGGATGTTTAAAATAAACACTTGAGATAACAGGGAAATGTGAACATCAACTGGATTATTTGATGATATTAAGAAACTAAGGGGGATTCTTTTTGGGTGTAATAATACTGTCATAGTTATGTTTCTATAAAAATTAAAAAAGAGGATGCCTTGTGTGGCTCAGCTGGTTAGGCAGCTGCCTTCAGCTCAAGTCATGGTCCTGGAGTTGCAGGATTGAGTCCTGCATCGGGCTACCAGCTCTGTGGGGAGTCAGCTTCTCCCTCTGACCTTCTCCCCTCTCAGGGTCTCTCTCACTCTCTCTCTCAAATAAAGAAATAAAATCTTTAAAAAAATTGAAAAAGAACTCATCTTTTAGAGACACATACTGAAGAATTTAAAGTAAAATAATATGATGCCTCATAATAATCACAAACAGGATATAAGGTAGTTGGAGATATAAAGGAAAAGTATTTGATAATGGATAGATAACAGTTGAAGCTATGTAACTGGTATATGGTTATATATTATTTTATTTTCTGCTTTTTAATCAAAAAAATAAATTCAAAATAAAACTAACAGTATCTTCCTACTTATAAACAAGTTTCCTTTCTCTGTAGTTTTGTCCTTTCAATCCTAATTTTGTTTTTGTTTTCTTCTTCTGTGCATCTTGATCCTATTTTCCAAACTACTGTCATACAGGTCTTTTCTAGAAAATGGCTTTGATTTTTATAAGAATTTCTACTTTTTAAATTTTCATTTAATTTCTTTTATCTTCTTTAATTTCATTCTTCTACATCCTTTGATTTATTTGTCTTTCCCTACCCTCTTGGATTAGAAGCACATATGATTTACTTTGAATATTTTTTAAAATTAATGGATTTAAGACTACAAATTTCTTCTGAGCATTAATGCTTTGGCTGCAAGTGAAAATTTGATAGATGATATTTTTTATTGCCATTAAATTTAAAAGTTTATGCTTTCCACCTTTAGCTCAAGAATTATTTAGAAGCATGCTGTTAAAGCCCAAAGCAAGCAGAAGGAATGATATAATAAATATTTGAAAAGAAGTAAATGAAATAGAGACTAAAAAAATAATAGAACTGATTAATCAAACCAGTTGCGGGTTCTCTGAAAAGATAAACAAAACTCACAAACCAGAATCATCAAGAAAAAAGAGAGGATTCAAGTAAAACCAGAAATGGAGGAGAAGTAACAACTGACACCATAGAAATACAAAGGATTATAATAGAATATTATGAAAAATCATGTGCCAACAAATTAAAAGCCTAGAAAAAATGGATAAATTCCTAGAAACATATAGCCTCCCAAAACTGAATCAGGAAGAAATAGAAAATTTGAACAGACTAATTACTAGTAATTGAATCAATAATCAAAAACTCTCAATAAACAAAAGTCTAGGAACAGATGACTTCACAGGTGAATTTTACCAAACAGTTAAAGAAGAGTTAATACCTATTCTTCTCAAGCTATTCCAAAAAAAAAAAAAAAAAAATAGAAGAGGAAGGAAAGCTTCCAAATTCATTCTATGAGACCAGCATTATCCCAATACCAATATCAGAAAATGACACTACAAAACAAAGGAAAAAGTACAGGCCAATATTTCTGATAAACATAGATGCAAAAATCCTCAACAAAATAGCACCAAACCAAATCCAAAAATACGTTTTAAAAAATCATTCACCATAATCAACTGGGATTTATTCCTGGGCTGCAAAAGTGGTTCAATGTTCATAAATCAATCAACATGATACATCACATCAAGAAAAAGGATAAAAACCATATGATTTTAGTAGATGCAGATATAGCATTTGACGAGGTACAATATTTATTCATGGTAAAAAAAAAAAAACCAAACCTTCAACAAAGTAGGTTTAGAGGGAACATGCCTCAATATAACAATGGCCATATGTGAAAAACCCATAGCTAACATCATATTCAATGGTGAAAATCTAAGAGCTTTTGTCCTAAGATCAGGAACAAGTTAAGAATGTCCAGTCTCATCACTTTTTCAACATAGTACTTGAAGTCCTAGCCATAGCAGTCAGATGAGAAAAAGGAATAAAAAGCACGCAAATTGGTAAGGAAGGAGTAAAAACTTGCAGTATCTGCAGATGACGTGGTACTATATACAGAAAACCCTAAAGACTCTACCAAAAAACTACCAGAAATGATAAGTGAATTCAGTAAAGTCACAGGATACAGAATCAAAATATAATAATCTGTTGCATGTCTATATACTTACTAATAATGAAGTAGTAGAAGGAAAAATTAAGAAAGCAATCTCATTTATATTTGCACCAAAAAGAATAAAATGCCTAGGAATAAACTTAACCAAGGATGTGAAAGACCTGTACTCTGAAAATTATAAAACACTGATGAAAGAAATCAAAGATGACACAAACAAATGGAAAGATCATGGAGTGGAAGAACCAATATTGTTAAAATTTCCATACTACCCAAAGCAATCTCCAGATTTAAGGCAATCCCTATCCAAATACTAAGAACACTCTTCACAAAACTATGACAAATAATCCTAAAATTTGGATTTGTATGGAACCAAAAAAGACCCTGAATAGCCAAAGCAAGTTTGAGAAAGAAGAACCAAGCTGGAGGTAACTAATCCCAGATTTCAAGATTTCAGGATTTCAATATTTCAGCTACTATAAAGCTGTTTTAATCAAAACAGTATAGTACTGGTACAAAAAAAAAGATACATAGATCCATGGAAAGAATAGACAGCCTAGAACTAAACTTAAACTTTTATGGTCAATTTGTCTATGACTAAGAAGATGAGAGTACACAATAGGGAAAAGTCAGTCTTTTCAACAGTGGTGCTGGGAAAACTGGACAGGTAGGTGTATGCAAAAGAATGAAACTGAACCACTTTGTAACACCATACACAAAAATAAACTCAAAGTGTAGTAAAGACCTAAATGTTAGACCTGAAACCATAAAAATTCCAGAACATCAGCCATAGAAACATTTTTCTAGATATTTCTCCTCAGGCAAGAGAAAAAAAGCAAAATTAAACTTTGGGACTATACCAAAATGAAAGCTTCTGCTGAAGCCTGAAACCATCAACAGAATGAAAGGGCAACCCTAGTGAACAAGAGAAAATACTCTCAAAGGATACATATATTAAGAGATTAATATTCAAAATACATAAAAAACTTATACAACCCCCCCAAAAAAACAAATAATCCAATTAAAAATGGGCAGAAGACCTGAAGAGATACTTCCCAAAGAACGCACACAGATGGGCCAACAGACACATGTAATGATGCTGAACATCTCTCATCCTCAGGGAAATACAAATCTGGACTATAGTGAAATATCACCTTACCTCTGTCAGAAAAGTAGAATAAAAAATAAGAAATAATAAGAGTTCGTGAGAATGTAGAGAAAAAGGAACACTTATGCACTGTTGGTTAGAGTGCAAATTGGTGTAGCCACAATGGAAAACAGTATGGAGGTTCCTCAAAAAATTGAAAAAGAATTACCATATGAACCAGTAATTCTACTACCAGGTATTTACCCAAAGAAAATGAAAACACTAATTAAAAAGATATATGCAGTCCAATTTTCCCAACACCATTTATTGAAGAGGCTGTCTTTTTTCCACTGGACATTCTTTCCTGCTTTGTCGAAGATTAGTTGACCATAGAGTTGAGGGTCTATTTCTGGGCTCTCTATTCTGTTCCATTGATCTATGTGTCTGTTTTTGTGCCAGTACCATGCTGTCTTGATGATGACAGCTTTGTAATAGAGCTTGAAGTCCGGAATTGTGATGCCACCAACTTTGGCTTTTTCAATATTCCTTTGGCTATTCAAGGTCTTTTCTGGTTCCATATAAATTTTAGTATTATTTGTTCCATTTCTTTGAAAAAAATGGATGGTACTTTGATAGGAATTGCATTAAATGTGTAGATTGCTTTAGGTAGCATAGACATTTTCACAATATTTATTCTTCCAATCCAGGAGCATGGAATATTTTTCCATTTCTTTGTGTCTTCCTCCATCTCTTTCATGAGTACTTTATAGTTTTCTGTGTATAGATTCTTAGTCTCTTTGGTTAGGTTTATTCCTAGGTATCTTATAGTTTTGGGTGCAATTGTAAATGGGATTGACTCCTTAATTTCTCTTTCTTCTGTCTTGTTGTTGGTGTAGAGAAATGCAACTGATTTCTGTGCATTGATTTTATATCCAGACACTTTACAAGTTCTGTAATTCCTGTACAAGTTCTAGCAGTTTTGGAGTGGAGTCTTTTGGGTTTTCCACATATAGTATCATATCATCTGCGAAGAGTGATAGTTTGACTTCTTCTTTGCCAATTTGGATGCCTTTAATTTCCTTTTGTTGTCTGATTGCTAAGGCTAGGACTTCTAGTACTATGTTGAATAGCAGTGGTGATAATGGACATCCCTGCCATGTTCCTGACCTTAGCGGAAAAGCTTTCAGTTTTTCTCCATTGAGAATGATATTTGCGGTGGGTTTTTCATAGACGGCTTTGATAATATTGAGGTATGTGCCAGCAGACACATGAAAAAGTGCTCCACATCCCTCAGCATCAGGGAAATACAAATCAAAACCACAATGAGATACCACCTCACACCAGTCAGAATGGCTAAAATTAACAAGTCAGGAAATGACAGATGCTGGCGAGGATGCGGAGAAAGGGGAACCCTCCTACACTGTTGGTGGGAATGCAAGCTGGTGCAACCACTCTGGAAAACAGCATGGAGGTTCCTCAAAATGTTGAAAAGAGAGCTACCCTATGACCCAGCAATTGCACTGCTGGGTATTTACCCTGAAGATACAAACGTAGTGATCCGAAGGGGCACGTGCACCCGAATGTTTATAGCAGCAATGTCTACAATAGCCAAACTATGGAAAGAACCTAGATGTCCATCAACAGACAAATGGATAAAGAAGATGTGGTATATATATACAATGGAATACTATGCAGCCATCAAAAGAAATGAAATCTTGCCTTTTGCGACGACATGGATGGAACTAGAGGGTATCATGCTTAGCGAAATAAGTCAATCGGAGAAAGACAACTATCATATGATCTCCCTGATATGAGGGAGAGGAGATGCAACATGGGGGGTTAAGGGGGTAGGAGAAGAGTAAATGAAACAAGATGGGATTGGGAGGGAGACAAACTATAAGTGACTCTTAATCTCACAAAACAAACTGAGGGTTGATGGGGAGGGGGGTTGGGGGGTGTGGGTTATGGACATTGGGGAGGGTATGTGCTATGGTGAGTGCTGTGAAGTGTGTAAACCTGGCGATTCACAGACCTGTACCCCTGGGGATAAAAATACATGTTTATAAAAAATAAAATTAAAAAAAAAAAGATATATGCACCCCTATGTTTATTGCATTTCTTATAATAGCCAAGATATGGGAGCAACTCAACTGTGAATCCATAGATAAATGGATAAAGAAGGTGAGTTTATTTTTATATATATATATATATATACGATACATATAATATATATATGATATATATATGATATATATATGAATTATATATATATATAAATATAATGGAGTATGAGCCATAAAAAATGAAATCTTGCCATTTGTGGCAACATGGGTATAGCTAGAGGGCATAATGCTAAATGAAATAACAGAGAAAGACAAATACTATTTGATTTCACTCATGTGGAGTCTAAAAAACAAAACAAATGAACAAACACAGGGCAAAAAGAGACCAAAAAACAAACTCGTAACTACAGAAAACAAACTGGTGGTTGCTGGGGCGGGAGAAGAGAGGGTGGAATAGATAAAGGGGATTAAGAGTGCACTAATCATGATTGAGCACAGAGTAATGCACAGAATTGTTGAATCGTTATATTGTACACCTGAAACTACTAACACCATATGTTAATTATACTTCAATTTAAAGAAAAAGTCTGCTGTCAAATTTTGAGTAACTTGTTATATTTTTACAGGGCAATCATTTTGTGGTTTTTACCTTTATTGCATGGAAGTCACTGAATATAGTCTCTATGATAGCTATCTTTTTCATTTGTTGAGATATCCTTGGTGGCTTTGATATCATTTGTGATTGACTGTGTCATAATACACATGATGTGTATTCTGTTTATTAAATATACCTTCAGTAGCTCAAGTTTTCTTTTTTTTTTTAAGATTTTATTTATTATTTAACAGAGAGAGATACAGTGAGTGAGAGAGGGAACACAAGCAGGGGGAGTGGGAGAGGAAGAAGCAGGCTTCCCTCTGAGCAGGGAGCCTGATGCGGGGCTGGATCCCAGGACCCTGGGATCATGACCTGAGCTGAAGGCAGACTGCCTAACAAGTGAGCCACCCAGGTGCCCCAGTAGCTCAAGTTTTCTGATTGTTATTCAAACCCTCAAGATTGTCACTGTTTATTACCTTCTTAGTATATAGTTTTCTAGAAGTGTGTGTTAAAATTCTGCATTTTGTGGATTTTTCAATTTTTTCCTTGAAGCTTTTTCTTCAAAAAAACCAAAAACATTTGGAGCTCGGTAGTGAAATGAATAGTGCTATATCTACTTGATGGATTCTACTGTCAACTATGTAATTATGAAGGATCTTTTTGTATTAGTTGTCTATCGCTGCATAACAAACTACCCCCAAAACTTGCAGCTTAAAACAATAAACAGTGATTATCTCACAATTTCTGAAGGCCAGGAATATAGGAGAACTTAACTGGGTGATTCTGACTCAGGGTCTGTCATGAGGTTGCAGTCAAGATGCTGACCAGGACTGCAGTCATCTGAAAGTCTGGGGATGAAGGACCTACTTCTAATGGCTCATTTACATGTTTTTGGCTGGAGGCTTTTCACAATACCTTGGTACACCACTGCACAGACCTCTCAATAAGGCTGCTTGAATGTCCTAATGACATGGCAACTAGCTTCCCATAGAACAAGTGTTCAGAGACAAAGGGATCAAAAAGGAAGCCACAACACATTATATTACCTAGTTTCTGAAACTGTAACTGAAGTGAGTTACCAAGTGCCACTCACATTCAAGGGGATGAGAGGAGAAGGTACCAACTTTTGAAGAGAAAAATATCAAACCAAATATCAAATATCAGGACCTATTTTTAAAGTACCTCACTTTTCCTTCTCTAATCTTTTTGTGAACATATATTTTGTCAGAGACTTGGTTTTGGCAGCATTTATTTGTATATCTTTTTTCTATTTGAACTTTCTCATGTAATTTTGAGTTTGGAGAGTTTTTTATATGCAATACATATATATCAGGATATTTTAAAAATCCAATTTATGGTCTCTGATTTTCAATAGGTGAACTTAATTCATTCACATTATAGTTACTGACTAAACATTCTTGACAGCTTATCTTATATTTTCTATTCACTATACCATTAGTGATTTCCTTATGATTATTTCCTATTTGCTTTTTAATAATATATTAAGCTTTCTTTCTTATATTTTTCCTATTTACTGGTTCCAAGTTTATGCTGTTTGTGTTAGTCTGATAGTGCTGCCATAACAAAATACCATGGGCTGGGTGCTTGCAACAACAGAAATCTATGTTCTCATAATTCTGGAGGCTAAAAGTCCAAGATGAAGCTGTTGACAGGTTTGGTTTCTCCTGAGGCCTCTCTCTCGTTGGCTTGCAGATCGTCACCTTCTTGCTGTAATTTCTCATGGCCTTTCCTCTGTGCACATGCATCTCTGGTAACTCTTATAAAGACACCCTCATATTCTATTAGGGATCTACTTTAACAGCCTATCTCCAAATACAGTCACACTGAGGGTTAGAGCTTCAACATATGGATTTTGGAGGGCATGGGGACAAAATTTAGTCCATAACACCATCTACTCCTATTTTTCTTGTGTATAGTCCTAAGTTTTTTAACATACACATATCAACTTACTTTTCTAACAAGACCTAGAGTAATTAGTATTTATTTTGACTTTTCTCCTCTCATGCATCCTCCTGCACCCTGACTATTCACCCTTGCTTGCCCAGGTACATTTTTCCAGTTCCTATTATCTCCCTCCATAGGGCATGGAGAATTTCTGGTGCTTTTTCCAACTCTGGAAACAGTATTTTCTTGACATTCAGGTTTCTGCTTTCTTTTTCAACCTCATTTTGTCTCTTTACAGCTTTCAGTGGATTCCTCACAGCTTCTGGTCCATCGTGCATTCTTGTTTTGAATTCCAGTTATAAATTTTAAACACACACACACACACACACACACACACACACACACACGTTCCATCATTTCTAGAGATTTGGCACAGGAGGGAGAGGTTGATGTATGTACTCATCCAGTGTCTTAAAACAGAAGAGGTACATTTCATTTAAAAGTTAATTATTTAGAGTGAAGACTTCTGACTGGGAAAACTTTAATTGGAAGTCCAAATGGATAAGTCTGAGTCAATAGAAGCCAGAAATGTCTATAATCGGAATATTTAAAATTACAATTACATTGTATGTAATAAATGGTAATTCTTGTTTCAGAAGTTAGCAGGTATAAAACTCCTCTATATAAAAACAGTGCCAAAGAAGCAATTTTTATGTCAACTTGATCACCAAGCAAGTGCCTAGGAGTGGCAGATGTAAGCCACACTACAGAAATCATGCCAATGAAAGACAAACTACCCAATAGTGTCATGCCAAGGGAAGGCACAGATGGCTGGAGAGCAGCAGCTATAGGTCTTTTTATAGCATTATCAAATGGCACACACTTGACATTCCAACTGGTCCTGTGCCAATGGCCAAGGTAATTAGGGATGCCAACATGAGAATCTTCAGAAGGCATACTCATCTTCATGCTATCCAACATGGGGCCAAAGAAGCAATCTTGGGTGGCAAATGAGTAGTTTCATGCCACAGTAATAATTAGGTTGGAGAGGTTACCTGAATTTTCAAAAGCAGAATAAGATCATAAGGACACAATATTAAAAGCAGCATTACTGTGACCAACAGAAACAGACTCCCAAACCACACAGCTTCCACCTAGAAAAACATGGACAGTAAAGAGTCTAGAGTTGTGACAGCAGTGAAAATTTTTTTCCTTAAAAAAATTTTAAGCAATTTCAGAGTCACAGAGAAGTTTCAAATATAGGACAAAGATTTTTTCCTTCTGAATTATTTGACAGGAAGTTGCCAACACACTCCTCAATGCTTTAGTGTTTATTTTCTACTAATTAGGACATTCTCCTAGGTAACCACAATCAAATCATCAAAACCATAAGGTTAAAACTGATAACATTCCAGCTTGAATCACTGAAATTGCACCAATTGTTCCAGTAAAGTTCTTCATATCAAAAGGTCAATTTCTTTTTTTTTTAAAGGTCAATTTCTTGACAAATTTAGTTGTTATGACTCTTTAAGACTCCTTTAGTATACATTAGTTCTTTAGTCTTCCTTTCATTCACATGAACTTGGCTTTTTTTTTTGGCTAGTATAGGTTAGTTTTTATAATGTCCCTCAATTTGGGTTCAACTGATGTTTCCTCAGAATTAGAGGCCAGTTATGCCCTTTTTTGCAGGAATATCACAGAATGGCTATTGTGTTCTCAGTGTAGTATATAAGGTAGCAAATTATTTTGATTTGTTCCATTACTGATGATGGCATTTTGATCACTTAATTAACATGGTATCTACCAGCCTTCCACTGTAAACTTCCCTTTGTAAACAACACATACTTTGTGGGGAAATATTTTGAGACAATGTAAATACCCTGTATCTCAGGAAACTTTTACAGTTATAGCATCCGTTATTTATTCTTGCCTTATTTCACTATGACTATAATATCTGCCAAATTGTGTTTTTCCCAATCATTCCTTTTAATTTATTAGTTGGGTTTATTTATTTACTTATGTACTTACTTATATCAATATGGACTCAATGGTAATTTATTTAATACCACTGATTATAATCATCCCACATATTTTGATAAAATTAAATTCAAAATATTTCCTAAATTCTCTTATGATTTCTTCTTTGACCCATGAGACTTTTAGAGAAATACTGCTTAATATGCAAATAGTTGGGAACTTTGTTGACATTTGAATGTTACTGAGTTGTAATTTAATTCTTTTGGTGTCATAGTTCACTCTTCTAAAGTGCATTGTGCTTTATTTTATGGACCAGCATATAATCTGTTTAGTGAATATCCCATCTGCATCTGAAGAGAATGTGTTTTTGTTTGTTTTGTCAGAGAGAGAGAGAGAGAGAGAGCACAAGCAGGGGGAGCAGCAGGCAGAGGGTGAAGCAGACTGCCCGCTTACCAAGGAGCCTAATGCTGAACTCAATCCCAGGTCCTTGGGATTGTCACCTGAACTGAGGCAGACGCTTAACTGACTGACCCACGCAAGCATCCCAAGAATACGCATTCTAAAGTTGTTGAATATAGGTTCAAAAAACATCAAGTCAAGTTGGTGGATAGGTTCATGTATTCTGTATCCTTATGGATTTTTCATACTACTTAGTCTGTGAATTATTGCATTTGTCTATTTTCTTCTTTGGTTGTCATCTTTTGCTTCATATATTTGAAACTCAGTTATTTTGTATATAAACATTTAGAATTGTGTCTTCCTGCTGAATTTTAACATCATGAGTATTTCTTATGTCTTCTAATACTTCCTTTGTTCTGTAATCTACTCTGGTACTTATGCTTTGTGTATTGTATCTTTTTAAATGTGTGTCATAGTAACTATAAAGTGTTTCTCTTATAGACAGAATATAAGTAGCTCTTGCTTTCTATTGAGTCTGACAATCTCAGACTTAAAAAAATTCAATCTGCATTTTAACTGGAGTGTCCAGTTAATTTTAATTCAATATAATTACAAGTGTTTAGATTTAAGTATACCATCTTTTTGTTTTTTTTTTTAATTTTTTAAAAATATTTTATTTATTTGACAGAGAGAAACAGCGAGAGAGGGAACACAAGCAGACGGAATGGGAGAAGGAGAAGCAGGCCTCCCACCGAGCAGGTAGCCTGATGTGGGGCTTGAACCCAGGACCCTGGGATCATGACCTGAGCCAAAGGGAGACACCTAATGACTGATCCACCCAGGCACCCCATCCATCTTGCTATTTTCTATTTTTGTTCCTGTCCTACCCTCTTTTATGTTGAGTATTTTAAATGTCTTTTTAAATGCCTATTTTTTTTAACTGCATATCTATTTAAGTTTTTGAGAAAACTGTCTAGGAACTACAATACACAGTATTAACTACTTATAACAGTCTGCTTAGAATTAATATCGTACTACTTTCGGTGAAAGGTATGAAACTTAAAATGGTATGATTACATTTTACCACCCCCATGAGGTTTTGATGTTACTGTCATTCATTTCACATCTACATGTTATAAACACCACAATGAATTATTATTTTGCTTTGGACAATTATTTTTTAAAGAAATTTTTACATGAGGAGAAAATACTTTTACTACTAATCCACATTTACCATTGCCAGAGCTCTTCATTCTTTTCTGTAGACCATGTTTCCATGTCCAATATTTGTTCTGCCTGAAGAATCTCCTTTAATTTTTCTTATAGAGCAGGTCTCCTGAGTTGGTGCTATCTCAGCTTTCATTTATTCTAAAGTGTCTTTATTTTACTATTTAAAGATAATTTTCACTGGATATAAAATTTTGTATTGTGAGGGTTTTTTTGGGGGGGGGGTACATTAAAGATGCCATTATATTATCTTTTGGCATCACTTTTCTGTCGAGAAGTCAGCCATAATTCATAATAGTTGGTCCTGCTATGTCCTTTGTGTTTGTTTATTTTCTGGGTATTTTTTAGATTTTTCTCTTCATCATTGTTTTTCAGTAGTTTGGATAAGTTGTGCCAAGATGTGATGTGCCTGAGTATTGTTTTGTCTATCTGGAGTTCACTGAGCTTCCATGTATTTTAGACCACCTTATTTGGTTTCACAAATTACTGAGTCTTTATTAATTTTTATAATATTTTTCCTTCCTTTTATTAAAATTGGATGATTTCTACTGATCTGTCTTGATGTCCTTCTATGGATCCTTTATTATATTGTCAGTCTTTTGGGGAACGATCCAGGAAATTCTTCATTTCAGATTTTACATTTTTTAGTTCTAGAATTTCTTGTGCCCCTTTAAATAATGATTTTCTTCTCTCTGCTAAGAATCCCTATATATTCAATCATAATGCTTATCTTGTCCTTTAAAGTACTTGAACTTATTTATAACAGTTTCTCCAAAGTTTTTTTCCTCTCCTTTCAGTATCTGGGTCCTCTCAGGATCTGTTATCATTAGGTCCTTTTCCTCTTCATTATACATCACATTTTCCTGCTTCTCACACACCTAATAATGTGTTACTGTGTGTTGTACATAGGGGACATTACATTTTAAAGAGTTTGGGTAATAATGTCTTTCTTTTAAAGGATGATGATTTTTATACTAGCAGGGTGTTAATTAGTGGTGGATTCTTTTGAACTTGTTCAGTTAGGTTTTGTGATTTTTAAAGGCAAATCTCTTTCAGTTTTGTACGTAGTCCTGGGATATGGTCTTTATTTTCAAACATGGCATTTATGTGGTTTCATATAAATGCCCAGTGAGGTTGCTTCACTTTGATCCAGAATTCTACCACCTCTCAGCATTATGCAGTCTTTCCACTTATTTATTTAAGATTTTTATTTATTTATTTGTCAGAAAGAGAGCACAAGTGGGGGAGGGGAAGGGGGGCAGAAGGAAAAGCAAGCTCTCCGCTGAGCAAGAAGCCCAACGTGGGACTTGAGTCCAGAACCCTGGGATCATGACCTGAGCTGAAGGCAGATGCTTAACTGACTGAGCCACTCAGGCATCCCAGCAGCCTCTCCATTTAGCTCTCAGTCTCAAAGAAGTGACTCCTTGGTAAGCTTTGTGTACTTGTGGCTTTAGCCTTCCATCAAGGACTCATAGGAGTCACCTTGCAGACTTCTGGATCCCCACTCTTCACAAAGATTTTCCCATTCTGGCATGTTGCCCCACAAATTCTAGATCACTCACCATCTCTGAATTCTGAACTCCTATCTTGGCTCTCCAGGTGCGTGACATAACTGGTCTCTGCTCTGGAAATTATATAGAGAGCCATCTGAGTATTCCCTATTTTTTAAGAAGCAAAGTCTTGCAGAACGTATTGTCCAATGCCTAAATATAGTTGTCTTATATTTTGTTCAATTTTTTAGTAGTTTACAGTAGGAGGGCAAGTATGAAAACCAATTTGTTCATTAGCTGGAAGTGGAAAATCCTCTTTCCTTACCAGCAATATTTTAAAACAGTTGAGCCAATATTGATTAAATAATTATTCCTTTTTGCTTGGGTTTTGGTAGCAAACAACTCTGAACTACAGGTGTACTACAGGTGTCAATGAGAAACTAATTTTTTTTTTTTTTTAAAGGACAGGAAATTGGGTGCGTGGGTGGCTCAGTCATTAAGTGTCTGGCTTCGGCTCAGGTCATGATCCCAGGGTCCTGGGATTAAGCCTGCATCAGGCTCCCTGCTCAGCGGGAAGCCTTCTTCTCCCTCTCCCACTGCCCCTACTTGTGTTCCCTCTCTCCCTGTGTCTCTGTCAAATAAATAAACATAAAATAAAAATAAAGGACAGGAAATTGGGGACAGACACTTAAAGTGTTATACTTATTCAGTTCAAATGACACTCTAAAAGATACTCTTCGTGTCTCCCAAGATCTAGATGGGTTCTCAAAGAGCACACTCAAAAGTCCTGGAAGATCTATCAATGTCATGTTTGGCATATACCACAGCTATCCCTAAGAAAACTATCGCTAAACATGTGGAAGTATTCTTTCCTGGAGCCATGCATGAGACATAGGGAAATGGGCATTGGTGTTATTTTTCTGTGATCCTTTCTATATTCACTCTTAAGAGATCTTAATCTGGATGAATAATACTTTAAATAAACCAGGGTTCTGTAAATCATTTAAGCTAGATCAGGTGTCATTCTGCAGTAAACTTTCTTACAGATAACTTTTGATAAAGAATAAAGAAATAAAGAATAAATAAAGAAAAATAAAGAAATAAACTTTCTTACAGATAACTCTTGGTAAAGAATAAAAGGAAAAGAATAGTTTTTTGAACCTAGTTATGGGGAGTCATCAAGTCATAAATCATTGAGCTTTGGGAAACTACCCAAATTTTTAGCTTATATAAGTAGTTTGGCATAAATGGAAATAGTGTGAACTTTAGAGTCAAACACATCTGAATTTGACTCATAATTTTTAATTTTCCTTATAATCAGTTTTATCAACTATAAATAGGTATAATAATTCTATTGGTTAGGATTATTATGAAAATTTAATAAAATTGATAAAATGGTATAATATATGTTATATATTAACATATATATTACATCATTATATAAGGCATTATCTGGTATAAGACCTTTGCAGATGCTCTAGAAAAGTTAGCTGCTTTAATTTTGTGAGATGTAAAGATTTTGTTGCTGATAATCATAAAGCACTTGTCATGATCTCAAGAAAGACAAACTATAAATTTAAGAAAGCATAAACACAAATATTTTTTGCTATTATTAAAAGGAAAGATCTGCATTATTAACCTTATATATTAATACAATTCTTCAACTTGAAGGGCTGAAATTTATTTTTTTTTCACTTTTTAAAAAGTAAGTTAAAGTTTAAAAAACTTAGTTTTTCTTTCTTTTCTTGGGGGGGGGGCTGCTTTTACTGTAACTGAAAAATAAATTCCAGTATATACAAACATAAAATTTCATTTGTCCCATTTTGGGAATAAAATTGATGATATGTCATGCTTTAAAGTAGAATTTGTGACATTTAAGGCTCTTAGTGATTAATAGTTCAAACATAATAGCACACTGGAAGGGGTTATCCAGAATTGGAAAGCAGCTAGTGCCAATTTTAACACTTCACTCACCTAAAAATATTCTGCAGAATTTCTGATTCCAGTTACCCAGATAAGGATATATCAGAAAACTACTCTTGCTGAGAGCAACTAGAACAGCTGGATAAAATAATTTTTAAAATTCCGTTTGAAGATATTGGAGAACTACCAAGACAGTGAATATTTGAAGGACCAAGATTCTAGACAGAAGTAAAGCCCAGAGAGGTAAGCCTGACATTTGGTGCTGCTTTTGCTTTTCAAAGCATTTGCCAATATGTAATTGGCGGCCAAGAGGGTGAGAAACTTAACAGAAAGTAGTGTTTGAGAAACTGAGAAACTGCACAGAGCTTTAGGTAGAGTCAATGGGCTAAGGCTACAAAGTTATACTTCAGGGTCTGCTAAAGGGCAGGGCTTCCAACTAGATTCCTGCAGTGTTTCACTCGTGATGTAATTATAAAGTAGAAATAAACTGGCTCTTAGACTGAAACTCATCTTCAATTAAACTCAATCCCAGAACAGATTAAGGTATCATTTAACCCCTACCCTAACTATCTGCCAGAAGAAAAAGTAAATTCTTTCTGGAGGAAAACAACATTGTACACAACCTCAAATTATCAATGTATTTAAAAAATTCTATATCCAACATTCAATAAAAAAAGAACAAAGAGATAAGACCAAAGACCCCAAAACCAGAACAAAAAGATCCAGCAAAAGGACTGTAGTCAAAAGAAAAAATTAGAGGAAAAATGTAAGTAATAAGCAAATAGGAGGGAAAAATGGAATAATATAGTTAACATAATAAAGGGCAAGGGTGGTTAGATAAAAGGACATAGAATATGTGAGACAAACAGAAAAGAAAGAGGGTAGGACAAACACAGTTGTTTTATTTATATTATAATTCAATTAAATAACCTAATTAAAAGACAAACGTGACAGTTAATTAGAAATATACAATTATATGTTGCTTATAGGAGATACAACTTTAATATAAGGAGACATGCATATATGATGTATAAAGCAAATACAAACCAAATAAAACTGTGTGTAGGTATGGTTTGAGGTGAAGCAGGTTTTAAGGAAGAAGCATTATTAGAAAATAGAAGAATGTTTCATAATGATGAAGGCTCAATATACCAAGAAAATATGACAGTTCTAAATTGGCATGCACCTAATTACAGTGTTAAAACAAATAAAAAAGACAAGTCCACAATTACAGTGGAAAATTTTAAAACACCAGTCACAGTGAGGATATAGAAAAACTGAAAAACATAACTAACAAATCTGATCTTATATAGAACACTGCATTCAACAACTGTAAACTGTAGACTGCACATTCTCTTCAGTGCACATGGAAATCTTACCATTGACCATATAATGAGCCAAAGGGAATTTCAGTAAGGTTCAAAGGGTTGATGTAATACAGAATAGGTTAAGGGGGGTGTGTGTATTTCTAGAAAATATTTTATTGTTTGAAATTAGGAAATACACTTTTAAGAAACCTAGAGCAAAGAAGAATTCCCAACAGAAATGTTAGAAATATCTTGCGCTGAATGATAATGAAAAAGACATATAAAATTGTCAGAATGCAATCAAAGCCATGCTTAAATGGAAATTATACCCTTGAATGCATACATTAGGAAACAGAAACTGAAAAATCCATGCCTTAAGCATCTATCACAAGTTAGAATAAGAACAACACATTTAAACAAACTTGGAAGACTTACACTATTGGATATAAATATTTATAAAGTAATTAAGGCAGTCTGGTATTGGAGCAAGGACAGAGTCTAGTAGTAGACCTGCACATATATGTGGGCATTTGATTGGTTTTTTTTTATTGAATTATAGTTGACAGTATTACATTATTTGAGGGTGAACAACATAGTGGCTCAACAAATCTATACATTATATAATGCTTACCATGATAAGTGTAGTTACCATTTCTCAACATACACAGTTATTACAATATTATTGACTATATTCCCTATGCTGTACTTTTCATCTCCCTAACTTATTTTATATGTACATGGTTGTACCTCTTAACCCCCTTCACCTATTGCCTATCCCCCATACCCTTCTACTTTGATGACCACATTTTGTTCTCTTTATTTATGAGCCTCTTTCTGTTTCTCTTTGGTGTCTGTTCATTTGTTTTTATTTTTAGCTTCCGCATATAAGTGAAATCATATTGTATTTGTCTTTCTCTGCCTGACATTTCACTTAGCATAATACCCTCTGGGTCCATCCATGTTGTCACAAATGACACGATTTCATTCTTTTTTATGGCTAATATTCCATTTTGTGTGTGTGTGTGTGTGTGTGTGTGTATCACATCTTTATCCATTCATCTATGGATGGACACTTGGTTTGCTTCCATATCTTGTCTTATTGTAAATAATGTTGCAACAGGGATGCCTGGGTGGCTCAGTTGGTTGAATGACTGCCTTCGGCTTGGGTCATGATCCCGGAGTCCTGGGATCGAGTCCCACATCAGGCTCCCAGCTCCATGGGGAGTCTGCTTCTCCCTCTGACCTTCCCTCTCATGCTCTCTCACTCTGTCTCTTTCTCTCTCAAATAAATAAATAAAATCTTAAAAAAAAATAATGTTGCAACAAACACAGGGGTGCAACATATCTTTTCAAATGAGTGTTTTCATTTCCTTTGGGTAAATATCCAGTAGCAAAATTATTGGATCATATGGTATTTCTATTTTTAACTTTTTAAGGAACCTCCATACTGTTTTCCAAAGTGGCTGCAGTAATTTACGTTCTCACCAACATTCTCCAGATCCTTGCCACCACTTATTATTTTTGTTAATATTTTATTTTTAAATAATTTCTATACCCAACGTGGGGCTCAAACTCACAATTCCGAGATCAAGAGTTGCACACTCCACAGACTGAGCCAATCAGGTGCCCCTGCCACTTGTTATTTCTTATCACTTTGTACTAGCTATTCTGACTGGTGTGAGGTGATATCTCATTATGATTTTGATGTGCATTTCTGTGGGAACCTCATTTATGACAAAGGTGACTCTGTAAAGCAGCAAACAAAGGACAATTTTGTCAATAAATGGTCACAGGTCAACTGGATATACATATGATAGAAATCAATTTTAAGCTATATCCTCTTAAAAATCAATAAAGGTGGATTGTAGGTTTGAATGTTAACATTAAAATAATACAAATTCTGGAAGATAAAAAGAAGTTTTGGGGCACCTGGCTGGCTTAGTCTGTAGAGCATGCAACTTTTTTGATTTGGGGGGGGGGTGGGTTGACTTTGAGCTCCATGCTGGGTGTAGAGATTACTTAAAAATAAAACCTTAAAAAAAAAAAAAGAATTTTTAAGATCTTGGGGTAGTAAAAGATTTAAAAAAAAAAATCTTAAAAAAAAAGATTTTAACCAGCCCCTGGCAACTATCAGTTTACTCTCTATTTCTGTGAAATTAGCTTTTATTTATTTAAGATTCTGTATATAACTGATACCATACAGTATTTGTCTTTCTCTAGCTGGCTTATTTTCCTTAGTGTAATGCCCTTCAGGTTCATCAATGATATAGCAAATGGCAAGATTCCCTTCATCTGTCAGTTAACACTTAGGTTTTTTTATATCTTAGCTATTGTGAATAATGCTGCAGTAGACATGGGTAGATACTTCTTCAAGATACTGCTTTTGTTTCCTTTGGATATTTACCCAGAGGTGGAACTGTTAGATCATGTAGCAGTTTTATTTTTAATTTTTTGAGGAACCTCCATATTGTTTTTCCATAGTGGCTGCACCAATTTATACTCCCACTAACAGTGAACAAAGGTTCCCTTTTCCCCACATTTTTGTCCACCATTATAATATCTTTTTTGATAAAAGACATCCTAACAGGTATGAGGTGTTAACAGATTGTGGTTTTGATTTGCACTTCCCAGGTGATTAGTGATGTTGAATACCTTTTCATGTACCTGTTGGACAGTTGCATGTCTTCTTTGGAAAGATGTCTTTTCAGGTCCTTTGTTCATTTTTTAATTGAATAATTTGATTTATTTTGTTACTGATTTCTATTAGTTCCTCATATAGTTTGGATATTAACTCCTTATCAGATATATGATTTTCAAATATTTTCTCCCATTTGTAGATTGCCCTTTCACTATTTTGACTATTTCATTTACTGTGTAGAAGCTTTTTTTAGTTTGACACAGTCCCATTTATTTTATTTTATTTGTATTTTAAAAAATTTTTGATTAACATATAATGTATTATTAGCCCCAGGGGTACAGGTCTGTGAATTGTCAGGCTTACACACGTCACAGCACTCACCATAGCACATACCCTCCCCAGTGTCCATAACCCAACCACCCTCTCCCTACCACCCTACCCCTGGCAACCGTCAGTTGGTTTTGTGAGATTAAGAGTGTCTTATGGTTTGTCTCCCTCCCAATCCCACCTTTTTTTTTTTTTAATGTGGGGCTTGAACCCATGACCATAAGATCAAGATCTGAGCCAAGATCAAAATAAGATGCTCAACTGACTGAATCACCCAGACACCCCTAGTCCCACTTATATTTTAGTTTTTGTGCCTATGCTTTTGTTGTCTTATAAAAACAAAACAGACACAGAAAAAACATCACCAAGACCAGTGTAAAACAGCTTTTTCTTGATGTTTTCTTCTAGAAGTTTTATGGTTTCAGGTCTTACATTTAAGTCTTCAATTCATTTTTAGTTAGTTTTTGTGAGTGATATAAGGTCCGGTTCATTCTTTTGCATGTGCATAGCCAATTTGCCTACCACTACTTACTGAAAAGGCTATTCTATCCTGTTGTATGGTCTTTGTCAAAGACTAGCTGACCCGTAAATGTGGATTCATTTCTGGGCCCCTTAATCTGTTCCATTTATCCATATGCCTGTTTTTATCCCCATAAAATAGAATATAAACATTGAAGAAATGATAGACTTATGTTTACCAATATGGAAAACTATATTGCTGAATGAAAAAACTCAAGTTATAAACAAAAAGTACAGTATACACACACAAACACACATACATATTCACATAGAGGTATTTTAGAGGATGTGAATTTCTAGACTAGAAGATTTCAAGTGGATTTTACTTTTTCTCTATACTTTATGATATTGTTTACTTTCTATTATAGCATTATTTATTCTTACAATCAAAATATTCTATTTTCAGCTAAGGTCTTGATGAATCATCTTGATTTTGCTTACAAAATATCCCCTCCTTTACATTCGTATAATTCAGGCCCTGTTTAAGGTCTTCACTATTTACATAGCCATGTAATAACAATAGTTGCTCTGTCTTAACAGTAGTAACACATGATATCTGTATACTATTTACCAGTTTACAAAGTCTTTCAGTACATTGTCCTTAGACCCAAAAACAACCTTGCAAGTAAAGAAATATGAAGAAAAGCTACCTTTACTGGAGTGAATAGAGGCAGAGGTGAAAAAGTAGAGATAAAGCCAGTGAGATGAAAAAAATCAAAAAAGTGTTATAACTCCTGAACTGTGATGTCAACATGCACAGATATTGGCCAAATAGTAAAACCTTCCCTCAATATATGAAAATGCCTGTTCAATTTGACAGAACAAAACACAAAATACAGATGCTAAATAACAGAAGGTTCATACTTTTGAAGTAATTAGAAAGGTTTTCTTCATGATCAATGAAAGTGCAATTTAAATGAATGATGCAAAGCTAGAATTCAAGCAACAAACTTATTCCAAAGACAAGTGACCTAAAGCCAAGAACCCATTTTAACATCTAAAGAATCAATGCTTAAACTACAAAAATGTCTTCATTGTGCAGAATATTCAGGTAAAAGAGCCTTCCAGAATTTTTTTTGTTTTTAAGAAGCTTTTGCTTTATTGTTTCTTTGATGACAGTGAAGTTTCTGTGGAACAGAATATGCTAGGAAACCAGAAGAGGAACACCACCTTCATCTGATCTCACTGTGACATTGTGGTAAAAGATCTTGTAAGAAACTGATACAGAGCACAGAGATCTGTAAGAAACTGCCAATTTTACTGCTATTAGCTAATAAATGGGAGGATTAAAGTGTATGTGAATTTATAAACCCCTGGATCTACTTTGCCCTGTGGTTACTTTAAAAATACAAGTGAGAACATCCATAAAAATTTGTTACTTCACACTAAAATCTAAGGGACAAACTAAGCACATTCAAAATCTATTGTACATATTTTGCCTTATGTCCTAGCTGCTGTAGCTATACTTTAGAGGATGGATTAAAAAGACATTTAAGCTTATTAGATAGAAAGGTGTCATCCCCTCACATCAAAGTACATGAAGAAAAAAGTTCAAGAATTATAAATTCTTAGAAAACATAAAATATCCTTTGGGCCCTGGCAAGGAAAATGTCAACAAGTCAAAAGAGACTAGATGGCTATTGACCAGTTTCATGAAGGGAAAGCTGCAAGCCAAGATGGAATAATGCTTTCCCACCATGTGTCTAAGGCACAAATGACACTAATCCTTTTTAATGGTCACAAAAGCTGACAACTTACTCAGCCTTAGAACTGAAGGGACAAAATCATCTCTGGGAATGACTCACCATAAACAGGTCGCGAGCACCAATGTCAACAGCTAACAGAAATGCCTTTTCAAATCTCTGGTACCTATATGAAAGGAAAGAAATATTACATGTTAGTTGTGAACAAAACCATAAAATGAGAGAGCTGCTAGTTTAATGTATTTATGTGTTATTGTTTTTCGTTCTTCTGATGGGGAAAGGTATTTTCAAACAGTAGGGAATTTGCCTGTTGGGATTTCTATATGAAATGTTATTGCACTTATGAGGAACTGAGGCAAAGAGCCTATAGAGGCCTTCAATGCAACTTTCAGGGATAAGTAGAACCCAGAGCAGATGCTGCTGAGTATAGGGAAAGGCTGACTTAGGAAATAGGTCTCTCATAATTTTTAAATTTATTGTGTTTTATAAGAGAAAAGTATAAGGATATGGAAAATGTAGCAGGATAAAGGTAACAAATGAAATAATTACACTTTGGTGTTTCTTGGGTAAAAGGTGAGAAGTCAAATGTATTATTACAAAAGTTATATTTGTGAGTTTTGGAAAAAAAAAACATTCTAGGCTATTCTAAAGTGACAGTAAGTGGTTTCCAAATATTTTAAAGTATTTTCTAAATATGTGAAGTAATACTTGTCTACTCTTTTTTCACAATCATATCCTCTTTCCCTGAAGTATAACTTCAATAATTCTTTATGGTGAAAGTTTCAATTTATGCTAAGATACATGAAAACTACAATTTAATTACCTTTACAGAAAGTTTAAGATTTTGAGAGTAAAGCATGTCACAATCACATATTTTTTGCACAGAGGTTTAGGAGGTTGTTTTTTGTTGTTGTTGTTGTTGTTGTTGTTTTATCTGAATGCTGAGATTTACACAGATATAATTGTGAGTTTTTCTGGTTCCAGAAACAAGCAGTTAAGTAACCAAGTTGTTCCCTGTTCTCTGTTTCATATTGTGAAATATAATAGTGTAAAATATAAATACTTCAACTAAAACATATGAGAAATATGGAATATTAGTATTAACAGATTATATAAATTTTATTAATAAAATAGTTACAGTAAGTCAAGTCCAACACAAATTAATGACTATTATCCCCAATCTCCTCCTTTGCCCTTCTTACTAGCCTCTCCAGTATTTACTTGAACTTCTTTCAACTATGGAAGATCAGAAAGTAACTGTGTTTATTTTTGTTCCAGGAAGCTTACTGACTGATTCATTGTATATTCACTGGAGGTAGGATGTAAAGAGAAAGAGGACAGAGGATTATAACAAGTTGTACTACTTGTTCATACAATCACTGCTATTTTGCATATGATCCCACTACACTGAAAATTTTCTGGCAATAGTAATCGTCCACCTTCTAAAGATCAAACAAATGGTAAGTCCTTCTCTTGCATGCCCTTCTGGCCACATCTAAACGTATAAATTTCCCTTCCTTTAAACCCCCCTTTCCTTCCATTTGGAGATGCCATTCTTTTGTTTTCCAATTTCTGGCATTTCATCTTCTTAGTCTCCTTTCCTAGTTTTTTTTTCCCTCGGCCTACTCCATGAAGTTGATGTGTTATTGTACTCTTTAATTTACACTCACTACTCTAGTCTCCCCACTAATCTTACCCACTCCATGGCATTGATAAATATATCAATGACTCACACATCTCTAGGATCCCTATCTTTCCTGAGCCCAAAACTCTTATTTCTAGGTACCTTGAATTTAAAATGTCTAACATGTTCATTGATACATAAAGTTGGCAATCATATACAGGATAAATTAAAATTGGAGAGAGTGAAATTAAGAGGGGCAAGATGTGATGTATCTTCCTTCTAGGTGAGAGGTAACGAAGGGCACTATGATTAAATGAAAGAATAAGGATTGGCATCTGGCAGCATGATCAACCAGAAATACCAAAGGGAGCTCCCAACTAGACTGCCTATAAAACACACATTAAAGTACATCACAGAATTCTAAAAAATTAAGAAAATCTCTCCAAGGGCCCCCTAGCCTCAATAAAAAAATAGTAACCAAATTAAATCCCTTCATTAAAACTACAGTAAAGATTCCTGAACAGAAAGCAAATACTGGAGGGCAGGGAGAGGTACTACTCCTCTAAGGGCCATCACATTCAAGTGACTGAGCCCTGAATAAGTCTCAAGGTAAAGGTGCCAAACCCAAGACTTCTGATTAAACCAGGAGTTAAAATATTCCCAGGATATAGTGCACCTAACTTTGGCATTAAAAAAAATTCATGTCTGGATTAAAGCAGTTTTTTTAAAGTAGGCTCTGTGACCCCAAGACCTACAGTCCGATAATCTACCAACTGAGCCAGCCAGGCACCCCTGGATTAAAGCATTTTTTATAGAAATCCCCAGGATTACCATCAATTAGAATAAAACAAATACAAGCTCACAATAAAAAACTACCAAATGCAGAGGTGCCTAGATGGCTCAGTTGGTTATGTGTCTGATTCTTGATTTCAACTCAGGTCATGATCTCAGGTCATGAGATGGAGCCCTGCATCAGACTCCCTGCAGGGAGTCTGCTTGGGATTCTCTTTCTATCCTTCTGCCCTTTTCCCTGCTTGTGTGCTCTCTCTAAAATAAGTAAATCTTAAAAAAAAAAAAAATCACCAAATGCACAAGAAAACAAGCTACTATGATGGAAAGTAATTTCACAGGTTGTTTTTCCTTGTGGTATCTTATAGTTCATATATGCTTTCTTTACCCCTTTTTAAAACTTTTTTATTTAAATTCAATTTCATTAATACATATCGTATTATTAGTTTCAGAGGTAGAATTCAGTCATTCATCACTTTCATACAACACCCAGTGCTCATTACTTCAAATGCCCTCCTTAATGTCCATCACCCAGTTACTCTACCCTCCCACAGACCTCCCCTCCTACAACCCTCAGTTTGTTCCCTATAGTTAAGAGTCTCCTATGGTTTGCCTCCCTGTTTTCCTCTAATTTTTTTCCTTCCTCTCCCCTAGGTTCATCTGTTTTGTTTCTTCAATTCCACATATGAGTGATATTATATGATAATTATCTTTCCTCTGACTTATTTCACTTATTCACTTAGCATTGGGATATTAACCTTTGATCTTCTATATGATTTGCAAATACTTTCACTCATTCACTAGGCTGCCCTTTTGTCCTGTTGATGCTTTCCTTTGCTGTGCAAAAGCTTTTTATTTTGGTGTAGTCCCAATAGTTTAACTTTTACTTCTCTTGCCTAAGGAGACATATGTACAATGTTGTTTCTACAGCCTATGTTGACAAATTTTACTATCTATGTCCACTTCAAGAATTTTGTGGATTCAGGTCTCACATTTAGGTCTTTAATCCACTTTGAGTTTATTTTTTGTGTATGGTCTAAGAAAGTCGTCCAGTTTCATTCTGCTGCATGTTGCTATCCCGTTTTCCTGGCACTATTTGTTGAAGAGAACGTCTTTTCCCCATCGTATATTCTTGTCTTCTTTGTTGTAGATTATTTGACCATAGAAGTATAGGTTTCTTTCTTTCTTTTTTTTTTTTTTTTTAAGATTTTTTATTTATTTGACACACAGAGAGAGAAATCACAAGCAGGCAGAGAGGCAGGCAGAGAGAGAGAGAGGAGGAAACAGGCTCCCCGCTCAGCAGAGAGCCCGATGTGGCGCTTGATCCCAGGACCCTGAGATCATGACCTGAGCCGAAGACAGAGGCTTTAACCCACTGAGCCACCCAGGCGCCCCTATAGGTTTATTTCTGGGCTGTTTATTCTGTTCCGTGGATCTATGTGCCTATTTTTGTGCCAGTATCATACTCTTTTGATTGCTACAGCTTTATAGTATATCTAAAATCTGGGACTGTGTTCCCAGCTTTGTTCTTCTTTCTCAAAATTGCTTTGGCTACTCAGGTTCTTTTGTGGTTCCATACAAATGTAAGGATTATTTGTTCTAGTTCTATGAATAGTACCATTGGAATTTTGATAAGGATTACATTGAATGTGCAGATTGCTTTGGGTAGTATGAACATTTTAACAATATTGGTTCTTCTACTCCATAAGTGTAAAATATCTTTCCATTTGTTCCATTTGCTTAATTTCTTTGATGAGTGTTTTATAGTTTTCAAAGTACAGGTCTTTCACCTCCTTGGTTAAGTTTATTTCTAGGTATTTTATTCTTTTTGGTGCAAATGTAAATTTTTTTTAATTTTCCTTTCTGCTATTTCATAATTAGTGTATAGAAATGTAACAGATTTTTGTATATGAATTTTTTATCCTGTAACTTTGCTGAATTCATTTATCAGGTCTAGTAGTTATTTGGTGGTCTTTAGAGTTTTCTATATTTGGTATCATGTTGTCTACAAATAATGGAAGTTTTACTTCTTCCTTACCCATTTGAATGCCTTTTATTTCACTTTCTTGTCTGACTGCTGCAGCTAGGACTTCGAGTACTAGATTGAAAAAAGTGGTGAGAGTGGACATTCTTATCTTGTTCCTGATGTCAGAGAAACATATATGAAAAACCCACAACTAATATCATGAGTTGATAGCTTTTCTTCTAAGATCAGGTGTAGAATTCTTGATTTATGGTTTTTCTCATACATTTTAAATGCCATCCCACCACTTTCTGACCTCCAGGTTTCTAATGAAAAATAAGCTGTCAATATTACTGAGGATCTTGTCTACAAGATAAGTTCCTTTCTGCTTCACACTTTCAAGATTCTCTTTTTGGCTTCTGAATTTTGATTATAATGTGTTTTGATGTGGCTCTTGCTGAACTGATTCTATTTGAATTTTGTCGTGTTCCTTGGATATGTAGATTCGTGCAGAATGCCATAATGCCTGTACCCCAGAAGTTGCTCAGGTTCTACTAATTTTTCTTCATTCTTTTTTTTTCCTCTGCTCCTCTAACTTGATAATTGTCCTATTTTAACATTCACAGATTCTTCTGCCTGCTCAAATCTGTTGAGCCAATCTAGTGAATTTTTCATTTCAGCTATTATATTTTACAGATGAAAATTTTCTATTAAATTCCTATCTATAATTTTGGTCTCTTTATTGCATTCTCTGTCTGGTAAGACATCACCCTTCTGGTTCATAGTCTATGGTTTCCTTTAGCTCTTTGAGTTCATTTAAGCTCACAGTTGATATAAAGTCATTGTCTAATAAGCCCAAAGCTTGGGCTTCCCCTGGGATGCTGTTGACTTTATTTTTTCTTCCTGTGAATGGGCCATACTTGCCTGCTTCTTTGTATGCCTTTCCATATACATTTTCTGAAATTAGACATTTTGAATATCATAATGTGATAACTCTGGAAATCAGATTCTTCCCCTCTCCAGGTTTTTCTGTGCTATTGAGAGCACTCATCCAGTTGTTTATTGACATTCCCAAACTGTTTTTGCAAGGCCTATATTGTTTGTCATGTGTGATCACTAACATCTGTTTCATTATCTCAGCAATCTGCCAGATATTTTTAAAACTCCTGACAGATGACCAGATAGAACTTTTTTTTTTTTAAATCCTGAAGCAACAAACCACTCTCCCAGTCGTTGTAGATTGGCTTGGAGCAAGGACACTCCTTCATTGCTTAGCCAAATTACCTACATACAATTCTGTCTTAGCCTTTCCTGCTTGCTTATGCAGAGCCCAAGGTCGTCCTTGAGACTTAGGTCCAGAGGTTCAGGTCTTACTGAGCATGTAACCAGTTTTAGGCATGTGTCTTGTACCTGTGATTCCCTGGTATATATGGTAGCCCTTCAAGGAATTTATGCCCCAAATATTTTCTCCTCAGTCTTCTCTTTCCCAGATCTGTTGGTCCAACTGCTGCTTTGCTCATTCTCCATCTCTTGCCTGAGACAGCTATGCATGTTATATGTCTTTAAATGCTTTTCACATATGTGAATATTTTTGTCAGAGATGCTGTTCTGGCTAGTTGGAGGCAAAACAAAACCAAGCCTGTGCATTGGTCCCTCTGGAAACCAAAGACTGGTCAAAATGCAAAATGCATAACCACAGTGTTTTAGAACAAGGTCCATCATGGCCATTTGGCACCAGCTAGGTAACACCTAGGTAACAGAAATGCTGACCACTGTCTTCATGGCCACTGTCATACTGGGGAATGGGGGACAGCAGATAAACAAAAATGCCTTTTGAATTTCTGAGAATCAGCACAATATTTAACATCCCCTGTCTTTATTAAGTACTCTGATTGTTATAAGTTTTTAAATTAGATTCTAGAGTTTAACTTAATTCTGCCAGTTTTGTTTGCTTAATGATTGCTTCAGTGGAAGGACTGATTCTTGGAGCTCCCTATTCTGCTGTTTTCATGTCATCTCTCCCACTTCTATTTATAGAACTCAATGTGGCACTCATGAGAATATCTCTCTCAGATCTCCTACTGCAGGAAGTATAACTGACTGACAGCCCCAGCTGCTGCATTTCGAAATGTATCATTGTGTTTTCCCATTAAGGCTACACTTTCCACAAGCTGCTCCTGTGTAGTGACTGTGGGCAGTTGAGATATTAAGTTGAGATCCTGAGATACCATTCCTGAGTGACATGGGATTCTTCAGATGGGCAAGATGCTTGATGACTTCTGAACTCATAAAGCCTTAGAACTTTCTTTAGAACTGTTCTGTGGTGTACTTTGGTGGGTGGTGGAGGCTGTGGATAGGCAATACTTACTAAGTAGACAATGGAATAGGCTGATTACTACTAAGTTATATTTATGCCCTAAGGAAGCATAATGAGAGACTGAGTGCTCTTTCCTTTCCATTTCTTTCCTTTTTCTAACATTCTGTTAGAATGTTATTATCTAACAGTTACTAGCCAGGGAGCCACTTTACTAGCTTACAGAGGTACTTATCTTCTGCATTTGAAAAGCAGACACAGCTGACAGATGGGAGACCTAACTGTTAGAGTCATAGAATTCTAGAGACATTTGGATGTACCACCAAGGCAGGGAAGTCTACCTTTGGGTCAAAGCCCTGTTTAAAAACACATGGGATCCTGATATCTGGGATGGGTACATGTGGATATATGCCTTTGAGAGTGTTGACGGTGCAGACCCCCTGAATCTGAGCTAGCAATCCACTGCGGTAGAAGATTCTGTAGAGAACTCTCCCCATAATCCAACAAATATTCCCTACCCTCAGGAAATGCTCCTACCCCTCTCCTGGATGCTAGCCTGATAACTGGGGTTAAAACTCAGCACAGTCCAGGTGGGAACATGATAGATATGATAAACTAGGAGACCACACACTTAAAGAGTTGCAAGATTTAGCCAGCATGTGCCAGTAAAAAAACGGGATGTGGAATGGAAGATAGGATAAATAAGAATTCATTAATGTGGGGAGCACTCTTTTAGGATATGGAATTTAACATCCTATCCAGGACTCCAGGCTGCTGGGATAAATTGCTAGTGGAATGGCTTTTAAAAGCCTGGGGGAAAAAACCAACCACAACAACCCACAATGGCCAGTACTCAATGAAGTGGAAAAGCCTGGAGATGGCAAACAGTCCAAAAAGACAGAAAGTAGATAGTAGTGAGGGAGAGGATGAATACTACTTGCAGCCATGAGATGCAATTCAGTGACAATGGATATAGTTTTATCTTACTAACTTCCCTTTTATAACTCCAGTTTCCAAAGAGTAGTTGCTCTCTGGACCTATGTGAAAAAGAGATCTGTACATTGGTATTCATGAGAATGCACCTCTGAGACCTCTGACTTCAGGAAACAAAATGGATCAATAGCATTGGCTATTGTGATGTGAAATACATCACTGCACCTACACTGAGGCTACATTCCCCCAAGCTGTACCCAGCCAATGAATGAAGCAGGCATTCATAGGCAGGTCCATTCCTGGGAGACATGGACCTGTCTAGTCATTGTCTTTTGCCTAGCCTTGTGGAGTCTCACTCTATGCATTAATTAATTATCACAGCTGACAGAAAAAGGCCTCAGAAATATCTTCAATAAATATCATAACCCCATCAACAATAGCAAAGTATCATTTATTGAGATTTTCTCTATACTAGTTACTATTCTAAGTACTTTCTATGTATTAACTGATGTAATCTTCATAACAACCTTATCAGATTGGTACTATCGTTATATTCCATTTAATAATGAGAAAACTCAAGCACAGAGAGGTTAAGTAAAAGTTGCCATACAAAATATAGAATACCCAGTTAAATTTGAGTTTCAGATAATGAATAATTTTTTTATTTTTTAAAGCATCTATTTATTTGAGAGAGAGAGAAGGAGCAGGGGGCAGGGGCAAAGGGAGAGGGAGCAGCAGACTCCCCACTGAGCAGGGAGCCCGATGCAGGGCTTGATCCTAGGACCCTGAGATCATGACCTGAGCTGAAGGCAGATGCTTAACCAACAGGTGCCCTGAATAATTCTTTAGTGTCCATATCCCATACAATATTTGGGACTTACCTATACTAGATAATTCTATATTACCTGAAATTCACAATTAACTAGGCATCTTTTATTTTTATTTGCTAAATAAGACTGGCAACTTTAAACCTGCTCAAGGTCCCATTGCTACTTATATAGCAATCTGGCTCCAAAACTTAAACCCTCTTCCATAACACCGTTCTAATACCAATAGGAGAGAATGAACTATGTGCTACAGGCTTATAGGTCCTTTTTTTTTTTTTTTTTTTTTTAGATCAGGTCTGTGGTTCTTGGGTTTCTGAGTTCCAGATCAGAAATGCCATGTGGTGAGAGGAGTAAGATGAAGGAGGAGCAGGAGACCTAAATTTCGTCGGGTCTCAGAAATTCAACTAGGTAGTTATCAAACCATTCTGAACACCTACAAACTCAACAGGAGATTGAAGAAAAGAACAGCAACAATTCTAGGAACAGAAAAGTGACCACTTTCTGGAATGTAGGATGTGTGGGGAAGTGAATCCGAGGCTATACTCGGGAAGATAGACTGTGGGGGGAGGGGCCAGCTCCTGACAAGTGGATGAACAGCAGAGCACAAAATCAGAACTTTTAGAAATCAGGTCCACTGAGGAATGGCACTCCAGTGCCTAAGTGGGGTGTGGATCCCTCTCTGGGACAGTGTGGTCTCAGGTCCCTTGGGGTCACAGAAAGAGATGGGGTGCCTGAGTGTGGCAGAGCTTCCGGGTATGAGAGCGGGGAAACTGGCTGCAAAGACAGAGCCGAGGAGTGGGGTCTCAGCTTGGGGTTGCCATAAACTGTGATCGCTGGCACAACTGAGCTATTGCTCTTTGAGCAGGGACCTCTCTGGCAGATCCAGAGACCGCCCTTCCTTGACCAGGAAGAGGGGCACGGGAGAACGCTGCAGGAATCTGCTGGGTTTGGAGACTCCAAACAGGGACATGTGCTAGAGACAGAAACAGTTGGTCATGTGCTGGGTGAGCATGGAGGACAGCCAGAGAACAGGGAGACGGGAGGGATCGACTGCTTTTCTCTGCGTGCGCACTGAGGAAGGGGGCCCCAAGCTCTCAGCTCCTCTGGGTTGGAGACTGGGAGGCCACCATCTTCATTCTCCTCTCCCAAAGTTCTATGGGAAGCACTTAGGGAATAAAAGCTACAGAGAGCAAAAGCAGATTACTTAGCCTGGCCCCTGGCAAGGGAGGTGCAATTCCACGTCAGGCAAAGACATCTGAGAGTGACTGCAACAGACCCCTCCCCAGAAGATAAGCAAGACCATCCAGCCAAGACCAAGTTCACCGATCAAGGAGAACTGCAAAACTCCAGAGCTAGGAGATGACAGCACATAAAATTCATGGCTTTTTCCCCATGAATCTTTAGTCTTTCAAAGTTAAGTTTTTAAATTTTATTTTTTTCTTATTCTATTTTTAAAATTTTTCTTCTTTCATATTTTAACTTTTATCTATTTTATCTTATCAATAACTTTTAAAAAATATTTTAAAATTTTCATTGTTATAGTCATATTATATCCCTTCATTGTATTTAACCTTATTTTGTGTAGACATATAAGTTTTTCTTTTTTTAATTAAAATTTTTATTTATTTATTTATTTGACAAGAGAATGAAAGATCACAAGAAGGCAGAGAGGCAAGCAGAGAGAGAGAGGTAAGCAGGCTCCCTGCTGAGAAGAGAGCCCGATGCAGGGCTTGATCCCAGGACCCTAAGTTCATGACCTGAGCCGAAGGCAGAGGCTTAACCCTCTGAGCCACCCAGGAGCCTCAAGTTTTTCTTTCTTTAAAATTTTGGGATAAGTTTATTCTAACAGATCAAAATATACCCTAAATCTAGCATATAGCTTTTTCTAGTCTCCAGCCTAATCACATTCTCTTTTTTTATCAACCAACTTCTTATCAAGTCCTTTTTTAATTTTCATCTTTACAGTCATATTCCATCCCTTCATTGTGTTTACCCTTATTTTTGAATATATATATATATGTTTTTCTTTAAAATTTTGGGAGGCACTTTCTTCTAACAGACCAAAATATACCCAAAATCAACTGTGTTGCTTTGTTCTATTTACCAATCTAATCTAATATACACACACAGATCTAATACATATGGGTCTCTATACATCTAGAGATCTAACCATATATGTATGTGTGTGTATATATGTATATGCATATATGTGTGTGTGTATATATATATATTTTTTCTTTCTTCTCTCCCCCCCAACAGTTTTTGGCCTCTTCTGATTTAGTTAGTGTAGACTTTCCTGGGGTCATTGCTACCCTTTCAGTATTTTGTTCTCTCATTCATCTATTCTTCTCTGGATAAAATGAGAAGGCGGCCTCAAAAAAAAAAAAAAAAGAACAAGAGGCAGTACCGATGGCTAGGGACCTAATCAATATGGACATTAGTAATATGTCAGAAGATTCTAGTTGGGCTTGAAAAAAGCATAGAAGATACTAGAGAGCCCCTTTCTGGAGAAATAAAAGAACTAAAATCTAACCAAGTTGAAATCAAAAAAGCTATTAATGAAGTGCAATAAAAAATGGAGGCTCTTCCTGCTAGGATAAATGAGGCAGAAGAGAGAATTAGTGATATAGAAGACCAAATGATGGCGAATAAAGAAGCTGAGAAAAAGAGAGATAAACAACTACTGGACCATGAGGCGAGAATTCGAGAGGTAAGTGATACCATAAGATGAAACAGTATTAGAATAATTGGGATCCCAGAAAAAGAAGAAAGAGCGAGAGGGGCAGAAGTATATTGGATCAGACTCTCATGGTTTGTCTCCCCCTCCAATTTCCCCTTAAGGAAAAAAAAAGTATATTGGAGCAAATTACAGCACAGAACTTCCCTAATTTGGTGGAGGGAATAAGCGTCAAAATCCAGGAGGCACAGAAACCTCCCCCCCTCAAAATCAATAGAAGTAGGTCCACATCCCATCAAGTAACAGTAAAACTTACAAGTCTCAGTGACAAAGAGAATCCTGAAAGCAGCTTGGGACAAGAGGTCTGTACATACAATGGCAGAAATATTAGATTGGCAGTGGACCTATCCACAGAGACCTGGGAGGCCAGAAAAGACTGGCATGATATATTCATCACTAAACAAGAAAAATATACAGCCAAGAATACTATATTCAGCTAGGCTGTCACTGAAAATAAAAAGCTTCCAGGATAAACGAAAAATAAAAGAATCTGCAAACACCAAACCAGCCCTACAGGAAATACTGAAAGGGGTCCTCTAAGCAAAGAGAGAGCCTATAAATAACATAGACCAGAAAGGAACAGAGACAATATACAGTAACAGTCACCTTACAGGCAATACAATGGCACTAAACTAATATCTTTCAATAGTTACCCTGAATGTAGGTGAAATGCCATAATCAAAAGATACAGGGTATCAGAATGGATTAAAAAAACAAAACCCATATATATGCTACCCGTAGGAAACTCATTTTAGGCCCAAAGACACCTCCAGATTTAAAGTGAGGGGGTGGAAAACAATTTACCATGCTAATGGACATCAAGAGAAAGTTGGGGTGGCAATCCTTATATCAGATAAATTAGATTTTAAGCCAAAGACTATAATAAGAGATGAGGATGGACACTATATCATACTCAAAGGGTCTGTCCAACAAGAAGATCTAACAATTTTAAATATGCCCCTAATAGGGAGCAGCCAACTATATAAACCAATTAATAACAAAATCAAAGAAACACATCAATAATTATACAATAATAGAGTGGTGCAACCACTCTGGAAAACAGCATGGAGGTACCTCAAAAAGTTGAAAATAGAGCTACCCTACAATCCAGCAATTGCACTACTGGGTATTTACCCTAAAGATACAAATGTAGTGATCCGAAGGGGCACATGCACCCACATGATTATATCAGCAACGTCCACAATAGCCAAACTATGGAAAGAACCTAGATGTCCATCAACAGATGAATGGATAAAGAAGATGTGGTACATATATACAATGGAATACTATGTTGCTATCAAAACCCCCAAAATCTTGCCATTTGCAATAACATGGATGGAACTAGAGGGTATTAAGCTAAGTGAAATAAGTCAATCAGAGAAAGACAATTATCATATGATCTCTGATATGAGGAATTTGAGAGGCAGGGCAGGGTGTCATGGGGGGAAGGGAGGAAAAAATGGAATAAGATGGGACTGAGGAGGGAGACAAACCATAAGAGACTCTTAATCTGAAGAAACACACTGAGTGTTGGTGGAGGGGAGGGGGCCGAAAGGGATAGGGTGGCTGGGTGACAAACACTGGGGAGGGTATGTGCTATGATGAGAGCTGTGAATTGTGTAAGACTGATGACTCACAGACCTATACCTCTGAACCAAATAATACATTATAGGTAAATAAGAAGGAAAAAAATGTGGGGGAAAAAAAGAAAAGAAATGCTATGTTGCATTTATTTAAAAGGTATGACCAAATGGTTTCCATGTTTGGCTCTATAAAGAGATGAGCCAGTTCTCTCTTTGGCTTCTATAGCATGTTAAGGACCCAAAATTCTACCATTTTTAACCCTACAAGCTTTTAAATTAAAAAGTTATCATATGCTACATTGTCACCTATAAGTACATTTACTTTTATAAGGTGCTTAAAAAATACCCCTAATGCACAAGTTCCTGTGTTAGAACTCAAAGGGTTAGAAAAACTAATGACATTAGTTCTTGACCTTAAGCAACTCACAGTCTAGTAGGAGAAATGGTCATAAACACAACAATAGTAGCTATCACACTTATCAAATACTGAATATATGCTAGTTACTTATTATTTATAATCTTGGCAAATGATGTTTAAAGTTGGTAAATTCCTCATCTATAAAATGGAAATAAGAGCTTAAGAATCCATTAAATTATGAAGCTGGGATTGAAACCTGACCCTAGTGTTTGGGCCTTTCAAAAATTGAGTGCAACCTCCACAACTAACTAAAACCTCAGTCAGTAAGTGTTATATTAGAACTGTAAATTAAGACTTAAGGGAGAATTCCCAACTAGTATATCCTCATCAATACTTACCAGGGGCTCTAACTGCTGTTGAGATTATTGAGATGGTGTAAAATTGTTGGTGTTATATTTATTAAAGATACTATATTTGAGACCTTCTTCTGTCAGTTATGATGAGTAAGCTGGAAATAGATTAGTCTTTCGCCCTAAACATAATGGTAGAAGTCATTCATTGCTGTTATATGGATACTGATAACAGTATGTTGTAGTATAACACTATAATATATTAAAAAAACCCACTAGGTTGAAAAATAATTCAATAATAATTCAATAATTCAATGTTAGTAAATCAATATAAAAAAATATATATATAAAATAAAAATATAAACCCCCAAATTAATGGCAGGAAGTATACTCTAAAATAAGAATATAAGTAAAAGCTAGGGCCCTACTAAGGAGAGTAATAATACTGCTTAACAAAGAATACTCCTCTAAAGAAAACTGTTCAGTCAGGATTTCTGAGAACAAATATGACAACATATTCTGGTCCCAAGGACATCAAGACTTTCCATAATAGCTGAGCTGATGAAATACCAGTTAGACAGTAGTTTAACATGCTGAGAGAGGGAGATATATCTAAAAAGTATTGAGAAATGTTTCTGTGTCACTTCATGGAAACTTCAACTGAGTTTGCCTCCAGTTTCTCCTGCTGAATAAGTAGGTCTGTATGCCTGTATGTTGAATATAGGAAGGAAAATCTGTGATTAATAAATCTATTAAAAATTTACATAAACTGATCGTTCCGATTTAATCTGGGTTCAAAAGCAAAGAGGAGAGGAGACTGGAACCAGTGTTGAGCACATGACCTCTACTATGGTCTGAATGCTTATGTCCCTCCAAAATTTCTTTTTCAATTTTTAAATTTTTAATAGATATCCACTGAGATTTTTATTTTTAAATTTAATTTAATTAGCCAACATATAGTACATCATTAGTTTTTGACATAGTGTTCAATGATTCATTAGTTGTGTATAACACCCAGTGCTCATCACATCATGTGCCTCCCCAAAATTTTTGTTTTGAAAACCTAATTCTCAACATGATGGCATCTGGACCATTAGGTAGGGCCTTTGGAAGGTGATTAGGTCATGAGGGCAGACCCTTATGAATGAGATTAATGCTGTTAAAAAAAGAGGCTTGAGAGGGCTCCCTCACCCCTTCAACCTTGTGCGGACATGTGTTGACTATGAAACCAGAAGATGGCCTTCACCCAAATGTGACCAATCTGGTACCCTTGATCTTGGACTTCCCAACCGCCAGAACTGTGGAAAATAAATTTTTGTTATTTATAAGCCATCCAGTCAGTGGTATCTTGACGGTGTGGCCCAAAAGGACAAAGACAACCTCTGTGTGCCAGACCTTTTCCTGGCCCCTAGTAATACCAGTGACACACATACAGGGATGACACATTCTCTAACCTGGAGGGTGTTAGCTCTATGCCTTGGAAGCTTGTGTTCATTCCTTAAAAATAAAGTGAACTGGATATGAATTTACTGACTCCTGCTATATCCTACTTGGTATCTAATGATGGCTACACTAATGAAAAACTAGTAATGAACTAGTTCCTTTTATGTAAATTAGCAAAGTACTTCTTTTTTTCAAAATCATGGTTATATCTGTATTCACTTAACTTTTCCAGTCCTGCTATTTCCCAAACTTTTTTAAATTGGCAATCACAATTTTTATTTTTGAGTAACTTACAAATGTAAAAGTGTTTTCTAATAACTGTTTTAATAGCTACAACACTCCCAAGAGTTTGATCACCATTTTACAGATAAAGAGCCCATCAAAGACCCCTTAGTCTTTGGTAAAACTGGGATGAAGAATCATATCCCTTGATTCCAATTCTCTTTTAATTCTACCACCAACAGCTTAGATACAGTTGAAGTCAAATTTTCTCCATTTTCTTTGCAGGTTACAACTCATTACACTCATCCCCCAAACCATTCTAATAGTCTGCCTTAGTCTCTACTTGTTATTAGTCCTGGCAATACTTTCTAGCCCCCCCCGAAAAGCCCTTGTTGGTAGGATGTACTTAGCTTTAACTTATTTCACCTTCCTCCTTGGAATCACTGTATCTCTTAACTTATCACCTTTCTTCGTTCTTCCTATTATTTTTATCTATTCCTGTCTCTTCCTTCCTTCCACTATATTCTCTCTCTATTCCCTCTCCCTTCCTTCTTTTTTTCCATCTTCCCTCTTTCCTTTCCCTTTTTTCTCCTTCCTCCTTTTTTATATTCATATTTCAACACCATACCCTCAGTGTTTGAATGTTAGCATAATCCAACCACATCATTCTGGATCTAGCTCTACATTTAAACATTCACAATGTCATCAAATAGTCTTGCAATATTTCCCTCATGTTTACAAAATACAAACTTGCATTTCCAAAGAATACCCATAAACTTAAAAAAATATATTTTTAAGAAGTCCAGTTGGAAAATCAACAAAGGACATGAAGAGATATTTCACCAGAGTATATATGGATGGAAAATTAACACACAAAAAGATCCTCAACATCATTAGCCATCAGGAAAATGCAAATGAAAACTACAACAATGTACTACACATCTATTATAACAGCTAAAATGAAAAACAGTGACAACGCTGGCAAGGATAAGGAGAAACTAGGTATTTCATATACTGCTGATAGGAAGGCAAAATGATATAGCCATTCTGAAAACAGTATGGCAGCTTCTGATAGAACACATGCAACTTTGCATATGGCTTTATAAGCACAGTCAGCATATATCACAGAGGAATTGAAATCCACATCTACACAAAAATCTGTGTATGAATGTTCACGGAAGCTTTATTTGTAATAGCCCCAACCTGGAAATAGCCAAAATGTCTCTTGATATGTAAATTCCATGATTTTTAGAATTGTTCTTAATAGAATAACATTTCTTAGGAGAGTTGAATATAGGATATATGTAGAAAAGTAATATCCATTAAAAAATTTCCAGGAAATTTTTCTTTTTGCAAATAATGCAAAACAAACCAAACCTTAGCTTTACATTAGACTAAAGACAAAATAATGGAAGCCTGTGTCTTTAGTTATGAACTGGTTTTATTTTATGCTTAGGGTCTCAATGTTAGATGACATTAGTGAACATTTTTATATCTAACAAAAACTGATCAAGAAAACTACTTAAGCATAAGGAATAACACGGAGGACATTGGGAGATGGAGAGGAGAAGTGAGTTGGGGGAAATTGGAGGGGGATACAAACCATGAGAGACTGTGGACTCTGAGAAACAAACTTAGGGTTTTGGAGGGGAGGGGAGTGGGGGGTTGGGTAAGCCTGGTGGTGAGTATTATGGAGGGCAAGTATTGCATGGAACACTGGATATGGTGCATAAACAATGAATTTTGGAACACTGAAAAAAATAAAAATCAAAATAAAATGAAAAAAGAAAATTTTTATTCCCTTGCCCAAACCTTTACTTTGTTTTTATCTTCTAAATTTGTTCCATTTTTCCCAACATGAAAATTTCTTAGATTGCCACAATACTTTATGCCAAACGTAGATTATTGTTTTTATTCTTTATTATAACTATGAATGTAATACATAAATATTGTCTCCTTTTCAAAATTCAAACAATGCAGAAAAAGCAAAAATCCTCTCAGAACCACTTCCAAGTTCCAAGACCAGGTATAAGCAGAAGTGAACACTTTAATTATTATGGATTGTGGCTTTTCATATCTTTACTGTGACTTTACATACATATTAAGTATCAAAGTAAATGAAATAAAAACATACCGTTTTAACAGGGGTTTCCCTTAGATGTCTATATCCAGTGAATAACCTCCAGTATTATTCCCTCTCAAGGAAAAGCTTTATGTTTCACTAACCTCTTACTTCTCAGCTGCTTCTCAACAGTCTGGGTTTATCTCTGAATACAGGCACTGGTGAAGCATTCTTAGCAAAGTGCTTCAGGCTAAAAACAGATGTTAATTAAAAATGCTGATAACCCAATGAATGCACCTGTTGTTTCACACTTCTTTTGCTCCAGCCCCAGTCTGCCAAATACCATCCTTTATTTCAGTAATTCTTTGCAGCTTTTCTTCCATTCCAGCTGTAGGTCTTTCACTGTACTGATCATTTAAACTTAATAGGAAAGCCATGTTTTACTGAACAAACCTGTCAGGATGACTACACTCACAGTCAACTCAAGGAATCCAATGCCGCAGCTCTAAGAATGAACTACATTACATTCTAATGATAAATGTCAATTGTCCAGATGTGATATCGCAACAATTTTAACTATGGGAACAAGAACTTAGAAATCATTTAAATGAATGTCTCTCTTCCATCTCTCCTTCAGAGCTTAACAGAGAATTTTCATGGCAGGACAAGATGGAAGAAAGGAAGGGAATATGTCTAGCACTGAGAGAGACCAGGTCAGAATTCATAGTGACCTTAATCACGTAGACATGGCGTCAGAAAAGATTACAGTTCTTGAAGAATAACTACAGTTAAGTCACTGAAAAGGAAATAAATTATATAAAAGTGATAAGATGGGGAAGGACAAGAAGAGTCACAAAGATTTGCATAGTGGATCATAAAAAGTACTTAAGACTTATAATGTAATGTTGTGGGCTAAATAGCTAGTAAAGTAATAAATGTATAAGCTTGAATATCCTGAAACTGATCAGTGACCACTGACTATACATTATATTAACCATGAGGCTGCCACTTCAGCAAATATAGTAAGATAGAGCTTTGAGCTCTATTCTGCACTTTTTGGCATAGCAGAGGACACACAAATAAATACTTGTTGAGTGAATGAATTTTTTTTTTCAAAAACTAAACAAAAATTTGGAAAAGATACCACAGAAGCAAAAATAAAGAAGTGGTTTGAAACTAAAACCACCTGAAGGTAGTTCACACTATACCAAGCACCTGTATCACCACGTAGGGTAGAAAACTCCTATTCAGTTGTATATTGGTAGTACATGACCTGCCCAAGCAGCAGCCCCATCTTTTATTCTTTTGCAGATAATACAAGTGAGGGGAGTGGGAATAAAAAGTAACAGTGAGGACAACACTGACAAAAGTTAAAGCTGTGGTTCTATTTTTTTCCTTTTTAATGAGGTAATGTTAGATGAATATATAGGTAATATCAATAGAGTCCTATTTTTCTGGCAGTTGTGGGCAGGATGAGGGAAAGGGAGAGAGAGTAAGAGAGGATGCCTGGATATAGGAAAACACTATTTTAAAGAAAATGTGTTATTCTTATCTTGGTCATTGGTGATATATTTATTAATACTGCAGTCTCATGACTATGAATAGCACCCAGTACTGTCAGGAAAATGAATTACGCTAATGACCCTGATCTGTTTAGCTCTGCTTCTCCAATGAAGTCTAGGAGAGGCTGAATGTGTGAAATCTCTGAGGTGTTAGTACAGATTTGATAAATGAACTGGACCCTTCAGAGATTAGTTTATTTACTTGACGTTAACACAAAAATTTTGTTTCCACAACTTAAATAAAATTTCTTAGCCACTTTGCTTACCTGGATGTTTTATTTACACAGTAGGCTATTCTTAGGCATACTTTCTGCTTCAGTTTTCCAGTAACATAAAAGCCTCTAAAGATCATGATTTGGGGTACAATTTTAGACCAAAAGCTTAAAAAAATAGAAATGAAAAAATGTATAGATAAGTATAAAGAAGAATATAATTATTATTGTTAACTAATCTAGATTCATACAGTTGACCCTTGAATAGTGTATGGGTTGGGGGCCTTACCCACTATATAGTTGAAAATTCATGTATGACTTTAGACTTCCCCAAAAGTTAACTACTAATAACCTATTATTGATTGGAAGCCTTACTGATAACATAAACTATCAATTAACACAGATTTGTATGTTATATGTATAAAATACCTGGAGATCACGACCTGAGCTGAAGGCAGATGTTGAACTGACTGAGCCGCTCAGGTGCCCTGCAAATATTTATTTCTTAATCACAGGTCATTTCCTAAAAGATCCCTTTAAGGTTAAGAGGTTATAAAAAAAAATTCAGATTTTTATATTCCTTTTTTTTTTTTTTTAAAGATTTTATTTATTTGACAGAGATCACAAGTAGGCAGAGAGGCAGGCAGAGAAAGGGGAGGAAGCAGGCTCACTGCTGAGCAGAGAGCCCGATGCGGGGCTCGATCCCAGAACCCTGGGATCACAACCCTAGCTGAAAGCAGAGGCTTTAACCCACTGAGCCACCCAGGCGCCCCAGATTTTTATATTCCTTTTAAACAGGATTTACTGACTCTGTTTTGAAAGATAATGACTGATGTTTTCTCCATCTCCCCTTCCTCCAACTTCTAATTATTAATACTGTTATGTTGCTTTTATAGTATCCAAGTTAATACCCAATTACTTTTCTACTCATAATTTCTAAGTTGTTCACCATTAGTTGATTCACAAACAGATTGTTAACCACCATGCTTCTTTGTTTTTCCGTAAGATTCTCCATTTTGGAGGAGACTTTTATATACAATCATTATTAAATATTTTTTCCATGAAAAGCTCAAAGATGTTATATTCTCCGAGGACTTTAATGTTCAATGTATCTGCCTGAAATCTCACCAAAGTATAATATTCTTGGTTTGAACTGCTTGGTTTTCTTTTTTCATTTCAGGGACTTTTTTCTTATATTATATATTTGAGTACATCTTTTCTTCCCATTACTCTAATGTTGAATTATCTGTCTTCTATATCTAATACATATTTCTAATTGCTTTAAATGTCCTTGCCTTTTCATCTACATTCACAGTGATTATCTAAAGTCTATCCTGATTTCCAATGGTATCTGTTCTGTCTGGTGCTGTTCCTATTTTTTTAAATTGGAGTGTTTAGAGTATTTACATATAATGTGATTATGATATGCTGTGGTTTTAAATCTTCCACATTACTATTTGTTTTCTAATTGTCTCATTCTTTGTTTTTTGTTTTTTGTTTTTTTTTCTTTCTGGCATTCTTTTGGATCAAGTATATTTAAGGATTCTACCTTATTTCTTTATTATCAAGATTTTTCTCTTCTACATTCTGGGAATAAGCCCAAGGTTTCAAATGTCACTGTAAGAATGATGATTTCATGCAATTACTGCTCAGAACATAAGAGAAATCAAGCTGAAACTCATGTGCATCTGTAAAATAGTAATGGCATTATTTTTAAATAAGAACTTATTGTAGCATGCAATTTGGGGTCAAGTTTTATTGTTTACATTTGCTTCAATAGTTATGGTCAGAGTAGTACATTCTAGTAATATAAGGATGGTTTGTTATTAGGAATCTGTCAATAAAAGCGACTATCCTTATAAAGGGAGAAAAGTTACATATAAACCTATCTGAAGATCCCCAAAAGGCATTCAATAAGATACAAAATATGTTTCAGCCCCTTGGTAGCTTAGGAAGAGACAAATGTTTGGCTCGTGTGATTTAAAACACAACAGGAAGATTCTGGGAAGATGGTGGAAAAGAAAGCACCAGGCATTGGTCTCCCCACCCAAACAACAATTGCCCATCCAGAATCTGCTTGATGTAACTATTTTGGAACTCTGGAATCTACTGAAGGCTTGTAACCTCTAGGGGAAGACGTGGATTGTAAATCCAGACTAATTTTGGTCAATTTCAGCACTTACCATAGTAGCAGTTACTTATCCCCTATCCTCAACCATATGGCAAGCATCTGTGCATATGTTCCTGGAGCAACTTTCACAACTGTGGGAGCTAGGATGGGGAAAAGGACTCTGTCCTCCAAATATTGGGGAACTGTGTTTTCAGAGAGAGAGGAGGAAAGAGAGAGAGAGAACAGCAGGAGGAGCAGCAGGCAGAGGAAGAAGAGGAAGCCGACTCCCCACTGAGCAGGGAGCCCAATGTGGGGAGTCTTGGTGGGGCTTGATCCCAGGACCCTGGGATCATGACCTGAGGGGAAGGCAGACACTTAACAACTGAGCCACCCAGGTATACCTGTGTGTTCTGATTATTAATTGCTGCTTCTGAACAGAGAGATGCAATGAAGTGACATCTCCTCCCATTGTTACAAGCCCTTTCTCCTTTGAAATGAATTTCACAGGATTTCAAGGGCCCTTTTTTTTCTTCACCTTTTGCTTTTTCCTCTTTTGAGAGTCAGCCATTAAAGACTAGGACACTTAAAAGCCATTGCATTTGTAGTAAAATCAGAAAGTGACATTGTATACCCAGGACAAAAGCTAAAAAATGAACTGAGAAGACATTAAGTTTATACTTTAGGCTGATTCTTGGCACAGAGACATCTAAAACAATCAAAAAATAAAAACAATAACAAAAAACAGTAAACCTTGAGTAAGGAAGAGAATATGATTTCCAGAGTTACCACATTATTAGATTCAAATATCCACATTCAACAAAAACAATAAAAAAAAAATCATAAGGCATACAAAGAAACAGGAAATTATGGTTCTTTCAAAGAAAAAATAAATCAACAGAAACTGTCTGTGGAAAAACCTAATGGTAAATATACTAGACAACTACTTTAAAATAACTGTCTTAAAGTTGTTCAAAGAACTAAAGACGTAGAGAAAGTGAAAAAAAAAATGTGTGAATAAAATGGAAATCTCAACAAAAAGAGAACCTAAAGAGAAATGGAAAAAGAAATTCTGGAGCTGAAAAGTACAATAACCAAAATGAAAACTTAAATAGGTGTATTTGAGGCAGATTTAAGCAGGCAGAGGAAAGAATCAGTAAACCTGAAGAGAGGACAATCAAAGTTCAGAAACAGAAAAAAGACGGAAGAAAAATGAACAGAGCCTTAAGGACTTGTGGACAGTGACCAACATATGCATCATAGGAGTCCCAGAAGAGAGAAGGAACAGAGAGAATATTTGAAGGGATAATGGCTGAAAACTTCCCAAATTTGATGAAAGACGCAAATATAAACATCCAAGAAGCTCAATGAACCCTGAGTAAGGTTAACTCAAAGAGACCCATACAGGCACACATAATCTAACTTTCAAAAGTAAAAGAGAGAATGTTGAAAGTAACAAGAAAGAAATGAATTACACATAGAAGGGATCCTTAAAAAGACTATGACTAGATTTCTCATCAAAAACTTTGGAGGCCAGAAGACAGTGGAAAGATATATTCAAAGTACTCAAAGAAAACTACCTGTCAACCAAAAATCTACATCTAATATAACTGTCCTTCAAAAGTGAGGGAGAAGTAAAACATTCCCATATAAACAAAAGCTGCAACCACTAGACCTGTGTTGGAACAAATGCTCATGAAGATTCTATAGAGTGAAATAAGGACACCAGATAGTAACATGAAGCCCTGTGGAGAAATAAAGATCTCAATGAAAGTAAATACATGGGAAATTATAAAAGCCATTATTGTAACAAAGATTTGTAACTGTACTTTTTGTTTTCTATATGATACATTAAAAAAAGACAATTATTATTTTAAGGCTGGTGTTATTTTAATTTTGGCTTGTAATTCCACATCATGTTTTCTACACAGTTTAGGAAACTAATACATTTAAAAAGATTGTTAGTGTATGTTTTGGGTCACACAATGTGTAAAGATGTACAATAGTCCCCCTTTATCTATGGTTTTGCTTTCCACGGTTTCAGGTACCCATGGTCAACCATGGTCCAAAAGCCAGTGATCTTCTTTCTGAAGTACTGTCAGAAAGTCAGTAGCCTAATGCTATGTCATAAGGCCTGCATCACATGCCTCACTTCATCTTATCATGTAGGTATTTTACTATCTCACATTATCACAAGAAGGGTGAGTATAATATAATAAGATACTTTGTGAAAGACAGACCACCACATTCATATAACTTTTATTACAGTATACTGTTATAACTGCTCTATTTTATTATTAGTTATTGTTGTTGATCTATTACTGTGCCTAATTTATAAATTAAACTTTCTCACAGGTATGTATGTATAGGAAAAATACAGTATATATAGAGTTCAGTACTATCTGTGGTTTCAGGCATCAGCTGGGGTGTTGGAACATATTCACCATGGATAAAGAAGACTACTGTAATTCTTTATAATGAACAACTGAAAGGGGTGGGGACAAAACTGTAAAGATAAAGAAACTGACTTCTTGTATATTATTTAAGTTAAACTAGTATAAATTTAAGCTAGAGTGTTATGACTTTAGATAGTTAAATGTAATACCCCTGATAACCACAACAAAAGTAGGTATAGAAGATACACAAAAGGAAATGAAAAAGAAATTTAAACATTTCAACACAAAAACTCAACTAAACACAAAAGAAGACAGTAATGCAAGAAATGAGGGACAAAAGCACTACAGAACATACAGAAAACAAATAGCACAATGACAGAAGTCCCTCCTTATCAATAATTACCCTAAAGTAAATGTAAATTCTCCAATCAAAAGACAAGATTGGCAGAATGGACAAAAACACATGACCCACCTATATGCTGTCTATAAGAGACTCATTTGAGACTCAAAGACACAAACAGGTTGAAAGTGAAAGGATGGGAAAAGATATTCAATGCAAACTAAAAGAGAGTAGGGGTGGCTAACTAAAAGAGAGTAGGGATGGCTAAAATAACAGACAAAAGACCTTGTTTTATTTTTCCTTAAGATTTTATTTATTTATTTGACAGAGAGAGAGAGAGAGCACAAGCAGGGGGAGCAGCAGGAAGAGAGGGAAGGAGAAGCAGGCACCTCTCTGAGCAAGGAGCCTGATGCAGAGCTTGATCTTCGGACCCTGGATCATGACCCAAGCTGAAGGCAGATGCCCAACTGACTAAGCCACCCAGGTGCCCCACAAAATGAACTTTAAATCAAAAAAGGTTACAAGAGGAGCGCCTGGGTGGCTCAATGGGTTAAGCCTCTGCCTTTAGCTCAGGTCATGCTCCCAGGGTCCTGGGATCGAGCCCCGCATTGGGCTCTCTGCTCAGCAGGGAGACTGCTTCCCCCTCTATCTGCCTCTCTGCCTACTGTGATCTCTGTCAAATAAATAAATAAAATCTTAAAAAAAAAAAAAAGGTTATAAGAGACAAAGAAGAACATTATATATATATTAATAGAAGGTTTACTAGAGCAAGAAGACTATCATGAACATATATGTACCTAAAGACAGACTATCAAAATATATGAAGCAAAAACCAACAGAATTGAAGGGGAAAATAGAAGTTCTAAATAATAGTTGGAGACTACAAGATCCCACCAACAATAATGGATAGTATAACCATACCAAAGATATGCAAGGACATAAACACAATACACCAGCTAAATCTAATAAACATATACAGAACTCTACCCAACAATACAAGCATTTTTTTCAAGTGAGCATGGGGTACCTTCCAGGATGTACCTTATATTAGGTCACAAATTAAGTCTCAATAGGTTTCAAAGATAGATTTCACACAAATTATCTTCTCTGACCACACAGATGAAGTTAGAAATAAATCACAAAAGTAAAACTGGAAAATTAATGAAACTGTGGAAATCAAACAGTACACTTTAAAACATATATTTTATTTATTTATTTGAAGGAGAGAGAGCATCAATAGGGGGAGGGGAAGAGGGAGAAGGAGACTCCCCACTGAGCAGGGAGTCCAATGTGGGGCTTGAACCCAGGACCCTGAGATCATGACCTAAGCCGAAGGCAGATGCTTAACTGACTGAGCCAACTAGACACCCTAAATAATACACATTTAAGCAACCAATGGATCTGAGAAGAAATCACAAAGGAAATTAGAAAACACTTAGAGAGCTGGGAGGGGTCAAAATGGTGGAGAAGTAGCAGGCTGAGATGACATCAGATAGCAGGAGATCAGCTAGATAGTTTATCAAACCATTCTGAACACCTACAAATCCATCAGGAGATTGAAGAGAAGAGGAGCAACAATTCTAGAAACATAAAATCGACCACTTTCTGATAGGTAGGACCGACAGAGAAGTGAATCCAAAGCGATGGGAAGATAGACCGCTATCTTGGTTTCGGCTCCAGTCATGATCTCAGAGTTGTGAGATACAGCCCTGTGATGAGCTCTGCACTTACTGTGGAGTCTGCTTAAAATTCTCTCCCCCCTCTCCCTCTGCTCCTCCTCACAGCTCTCTCTAAAATAAATAAATAATCTTAAAAACAAACAAACAAACAACTAAAGAATTGCATGCTTTCCCGACTGAGCCAGCTAGGTGCCTTGCAACGTCAATTTTTAAATGTTGACTCAAATTCTTAAAGTGTGTGTGTGTGTGTGTGTGTGTGTGTGTGTGTGTGTGTGTGACAGAGAGAGAGAGAGAGAACTCTTATGGATGACCATGACTTTGTGACTGCTGCCTAACATTATTATGTAACTGTCAGTATGGAATAAAAGTAGGTTAAAAAGTCATGAGAAAATATTAAAATGATGTTAGGACAAGGGTCCTAGAGAGTTCAGAGAAAATATAGTTGGATCTATGTGTTCTTTCTTATGCCAAAATTATTTTCAGTGTTAGAAGAATAAAAGGTAGAGCATAAAGTTATAAAGGTGATTGAAAAAAACTGAGGTGAATGTTTTTTATAATCCTGGGGAGAGAAGATCTAAGAATTAAGAAACCATAATGTAGGACATTCATATATTAGTTAAGCTTCTCAAACTCCTCAAGGAACAACAAAACGCATATACTAGATTAAAAAGCAAATGCTAATTCGGGGGAAAATATCTGTATATGAAAGATGATCAATAATATCCAAAGTTTGTTTAAAAATCCATAAAAAAGATAGAAATTCCAATGGAATGGATAGACAGTTTGTGAAAAAAATTACAAATGGTCAATACTTTAGAAAGATCCACACATATCCACCAAAGATATGTACATGAATAGCAACATTTTTTATAACAGCCCTAAACTAGACACAGCAGAAATGTCCCTGAACAGTAGATAGATAAATAAAATGTCATATATTCTAACAGTATATGTCATGAAAAGATAATATTTGGTAATAAAAATGAACTTACTGCAACATACTACAACATGTACTACTCTCACAAATACAATGTTGAGTACAAAAGGCAAACACGAAAGAAAATAAAAAATATAATTTCACTCATATAAGGTTCAAAAGGAAGTAATGCTAATCTATGCTGTCAGAATTTAGGATAGTGGTTATCTTTGGAAAGGAGAGAGGATGATCGGGCAGTGTCAAAAGGGGGTTTCAGAAGTGCTAGTAACGGGGCGCCTGGGTGGCTCAGTGGATTGGGCCTCTGCCTTAGGCTCAGGTCATGATCTCAGGGTCCTGGGATCAAGTCCCACATCGGGCTCCCGGCTCAGTGGGGAGCATGCTTCCCCAACCCCCCGCCTGCCTCTCTCCTACTTGTGATCTCTCTGTGTCAAGTAAATAAATAAATAAAGTCTTTAAAAAAAAAAAAAAAGAAGTGCTAGTAAAGTTCTATTTCTTTACTGGGTCAGTGGTTATGTATGATAATTCATTTACAATTTGCTCATTTTTCTGAGTATATGTTAATTCAAGAAAACATTTTCAAAAAGTAATTTATTTGAGGAAAAACCAATAACAAACAAAAAATAACAGTGAAACAAATCAATAGCATATATGATTTCATTACTCTACTAAATCTACGTCTCATATTGTATATAAGCTTTCTTGGGAATGAATGGATAAAGAAGATGTGGTTTATATGTATACAATGGAATATTATTCAACCATAGGAAAGAAGGAAATCCTAGTATTTGCGACAACATGGATGGACCCTGAGGGTAGTACACAAAATGAGATAACTCAGAGAAAGACAAATAGTGTGTTGTATCACTTACATATGTAATCTGAGTAAAAAGTCAAACTCATAGAAACAGAAACCAAAGAAGTAGTTGCCAGGAGCTGTAGGGTAGGGAAAACAGGAAGCTGTTTATAAAAGGGCATAAACTTTTTGCTCTAAGATGAATAAGGTCTCAGGATTTAATGTATAACATGGTGACTATAGTTGATAATACTGTACTGTCTTATTGAAATGTGCTAAAGGGTATAACTTAAATGTACTCACCAAAACTAAGTAAATAAATATGTGAGGTGATGGATGTATTCATTAACTAGATGAGAGGAATCTCTCCCCCCCACCTTTTTTGCTATTTTTTAAATTTAAACACAGGAGCAGCCAATTATATAAGCCAATTAATAACAAAATTAAAGAAACACATTGATAATAATAATAGTAGGGGACTTTAACACTCCAATCACCGCAATGGACAGATCATCTAAGCAGAAGATCAACAAGGAAACAACGGCTTAGAATGACAAACTGGACCAGAGGGTCTTAACAGATATATTCAGAGCATTTCATCCTAAAGCAGCAGAAAACACATTCTTTTAGAGTATGCATGAAACATTCTCCAGAATAGTTCACATACTGAGTCATAAATCTTAGGCCCCAACCAGTAGAAAAAGACTGCTATCATACCATGCATATTTTCAGACCACAGGGCTATGAAACCTGAAATCAACAAGAAAAAATTTGGAAAGACAACAAATACCTGGAGAGTAAAGAATATCCTACTACAGAATGAATGGGCTGACTAGGAAATTAAAGAAGAAATTAAAAAAAACATGGAAACAAATGAAAATGAAAACATGACAGCTGAAACCTTTGAGATACAGAAAAGGAAGTCAGACATACGAAGGAAATATATAGAAATATAGGCCTTTCTCAGGAAGCAAAAGTCTCAAATACACAACCTTACACCTAAAGGATCTGGAGAAAGAACACCAAATAAAGCCTAAAACCAGCAGACATAGGGAAATTATTAAGATTAGAACAGAAATCAATGATAGAGAAATTAAAAAAAAAAAAAAACAACGAAGCTAGCAGCTGGTTCTTTGAAAGAATTAACAAAACTGGTAAACTTCTTGCCAGACTTATAAAAAGAGAAAGAACCAAATAAATAAAATCAGGACTGAAAGACGAGAGATCACAACCAACATCACAGAAATACAAACAGTTATGAGATGATTATGAGCAATTATACACCAATAAATTGGGCAATCTTGAAGAAATGATAAATTCCTAGAAATATATAAACTACCAAAACTGAAACAGGAAGAAAGAGAAAACTGAACAGAACCATAACTAGCAAAGAAATTGAATCAGTAATCAAAATCTCTCAACAAAAGAAACTCCAGAGTCAGAAGGCTTCACAGGTGAATTCTACAAGGCATTTAAAAGAAGAATGAATATCTACTTTTCTTAAACTATTCCAAAAAACAGAAATGGAAGGAAAACTTCCAAACTCTTTCCATGAGGCCAGCATTACCTTGATTCCAAATAAGAAAAAGACTCCACAAAAAGGGGAATTACAGTCCAATATCCCTGGTGAACATGGATGCAGAAATTCTCACCAAGATACTAGCCAATAGAATCCAACAGTAAATTAAAAGGATTATTCATGGTGACCAAGTGGGATTTATTCCTAGGCTACAGGGATGGTTCAATATCTGCTAATCTATCAATGTGATACACCACAATAATTAAAAAGAGGATAAGACCCATATGGATCTCTCAATAGCTGCAGAAAAAGCATTTGACAACACACAGCATACTTTCTTGATAAAAACCCCAAGCAAAGTAGAAATAGAGGGAAAGGACCTTAACATCATAAAGGCTACAAAGTAAAGTCCTACAGCTGGTATCATTCTCAATGGGGAAAAACTGAGAGCTTTTCCACTGAGGTCAGGAACTCAACAGGGATGTCCACTCTTACCACAGCTGTTCAACACAGTACTAGAAGACAGAGCCTCAGCAATCAGACAACAAAAAGAAATGAAAGGCATCCGAATCATCAAGGAAGAAGTTAAATATTCACTCTTCACAAATGACATGATACTCCATGTAGAAAATCCAAAAGACTCCCAACCAAAAAACTGGTAGAACTAATACACGAATTCAGCAAAGACACAGGATATAAAATCAACCTACAGAAATCTGTTGCATTTCTATACACCAATAATAAAGCAGCAGAAAATCAAGGAATCGATCTCATTTACAACTATACCAAAAAATGATAAAATACCTAGGGATAAACCTAACCAAAGTAGTAAAAAAAAATCTGTACTTTGAAAACTAGAAAACACTTACGAAAGAAAATAAAGAAGACACAAGTAATGGGAAAATATCCATGCTCATGGATTAGAAGAACAAATACTATTCCAATGTCTATACTACCCAAAGCAATCTACACATCAGTCCAACCTTGATCAAAATAACACCAGCATTTTTCACACAACTAGAACAAACAATCCTAACACTTGTATGGAATCAGAAAAGACCCCAAAGAGCTAAAGTAATGCTAAAAAACAAAAGCAAAGCAGGAGGCATCATTATCCTAGACTTCTAGCTGTATTACAAAGCTGTAATCATCAAGACAGTATGGTACTGGCACAAAAACAGACATACAGATCAATGGAACAGAACAAAGAACTGAGAAATGGACCCACAGCTATGGTCAACTAATCTTCGACAAGGCAACAAAGAATATCCAATGGAAAAAAGATAGTCTCTTTAACAACGGTATTGAGAAAAGTGGACAACGACATGTAGAATGAAACTGGACCATTTCCTTATACCATATACAAAAATAAACTCCAAATGGACAAAAGCTCTAAATGTGAGACAGGAAACCATCAAAATCCTACAGGAGAACACAGGAAGCAACCTCTTTGATATCATCTGAAGTAACTTCTTCCTAGATATGCCTCCTGAGGCAAGGTAAACAGAAACAAAAATAAACTATTGGGATTTCACCAAGATAAAAAGCTTCTGCATAGTGAAGGAAACAATCAACAAAACTAAAAGACAACCAATGGAATGGGAGAAGATATTTGCAAATGACATATTTGATAAAGGGCTAATATCCAGAATATCTATATCTATCTATATATAATCTATACAGGACTCCTCAAAATTAACACCCCGAAAATAAATAATACAGTTAAGAAGTAGGCAGAAGACATGAACAGACATTTCTCCAAAGAAGACATAACAATGGCTAACAGACGCATGAAAAATGCTCATTTTCACTCATCATCAGGGAAATAAAAATCAAACCCACAATGAGAGACCACCTCACACTGGTCAGAATGGCTGAAATTAACTCTGGAAACGACAGGTGTTGGTGAGGATGCAAAGAAAGGGGAACTGTTTTGCACTGTTGGTGGGAATGCAAACTGGTGCAGCCACTCTGGGAAACAGTATGGAGGTTCCTCAAAAACTTAAAAATAGAGCTACCCTATGAACCAGCAATTGCACTACTGGGTATTTACCCAAAGGATACAAAAATGATGATTCGAAGGGTCAGATGCACCCTAATGTTTATAGCAGCACTATCACCAATAGCCAACTACGGAAAGAGCCCAAATGTCTATCGACTGATGAATGGATACAGAAGATGTGTTTTATATGCATGTGTGTTATATATATGAGGTATATAAGATATATGTATCTTGCCATTTGCAACTATGTGAATGGCACTAAAGTGTTATCATGCTAAGCAAAATAAGTCAGAGAAAGACAAATACCATATGACTTCACTCATGTAAAATTTAAGAAGCAAAACAGATGAGGATAGGGGAAGGTAAGGAAAAATAAGATAAAAACAGAGAGGGAGGCAAACCATAAGAGACTCTTAACTGTAGAGAACTGAAGGCTGCTGGAGGGGAGGTTGGTGGGGGATGAGCTTAATGTGTGATGGGTATTAAGGAGGGCACTTGTTAGGATGAGCACTGAGTGTTACATATAAGTGATTAATCACTAAATTCTACTCCTGAAACCAGTACTACACTATATGCTAAGTAACTTAAATTTAAATACATACACATATACATACATACATATATATACATATATATATAAAAATTAAAACATGACTTATATTGGCTCTAGAGAATTCACTTCAAGTATATTAATATAGGCAGGTTAAAACTTAAGGATGGAAAAATTGTTATGCAAACACAAAAATAAAGCAGAAGTATCTAAATTGACATCTGATAAAGACTTAAGAGCAAAGAAAATTACCAGAGACAGAGAGATATCACATAATGGATAAGTCATTTCACCATAAAGACAGAGTATATATCAAACATCAAAGCTGAAAATATGTGAGGAAAAACTGATAAAACTGAAAAGAGAAATAGGCAAATCACAATTATGGATGGAGACTTAAACACTCCTCTCACAAAATGGATAGAATAACTAGACAGAAAATCAGTAAAGTCATGTTATAATTCAATAGCACCATGAACCAGCTTGATCTGTTGACAGTTATAGAACATTCTACCCTAAAATATCAGAGAACACATTCTTTCCAAATATCCTGGTCATAAGACAAACCTTAACAAATGTAAAAGAAGTGAAATCATAGAGTGTGTTCTTTGACTACAATGGAATCAAACTAGAAATCAGTAACAGATAATAGGAAAATCTCCACTTATAAACAACACACTTCTAAATAATCAAAGAGCTAAAGAAGTCTCAATAAGCAAAGAGAACTTAACTGAATGAAAATGAAAATACAACATATTAAAATGTGTGAGACACAGTGAAAGCAGTAATTAGAGGGAAATTTATAGCACTAAAAGCTCATACTGGAAAAAAGGAAAAGTCTGAAGTCAATAATCTAAGCTTCCTTGGTGACTACACTGATTGTAGTAATGTAAAATAATATACAATAGGTAATGTATAGAATTGTTGAATCACTATGTTGTATACCTGAAACTGATAGAATATTGTATATCAACTATACTTTAATAATAAATTCTTCTAAAATAAAATTAATTAAATTAAACCACCCACAGAAAAATAATCTAAGCTTCCACCTCAAGAAACTCAAAAAAGAAGAGAATAAACCGAAAGAAGGATAAAAATAATAAAGATGAGTGGAAATCAATGAAATTGAAAAAAAAATCAGTGAAACAAAGGGCTGTTTCTTCAAAAAGAGCAATAATATTGATAAACCTCTAGCAAGACTAACAAAGAAAGAAGACACAAATTACCAGTATCAAGAACAAAACAGGGATTATCACTATAGACCCTCTAGACATTTAAAGGTTAGTAAGGGAATATTACAAACAACATACACATATAAATTTGACATTTTAGATTAAATAAACCAATACTCAACAAGTACAACCTATCAAAACCAATCCAATATGATACAGATAATCTGCATAGCTCTATAACTTTAAGGAAACTGAATTCATAATATTAAAACTACCAAAAAAGAAATCTTTAGTCCCAGATTTTTTTACTTGAGAGTGTTTAAAAAATTAACAGAATTTCTACATTATCTCTTCCATAGAGTTTAAGCAGCAAGAGCACTTCCCAAGTCATATAATGAAGCCGGCCTGGTTGGCTTAGTCAGTATTACATTTGACTCTTCGTCTCAGGGTCATGTGTTTAAACCCCACACTTGGTGTAGAGATCACTTAAAAATTTTTCTTTATAAAAAAAAAAAAATAATAAAAATTTACCAAAAAAAGAGACTACAGATAAATAGTCCCTCGTGAATATAAATGTAAAAATTCTTTTTAAAAAATATTTATTTATCTTAGTGGGGAGGAGCAGAGAGAGAGGGAGGTAAGTAGACTCCCTGCTGAATGGGGAGCCCAATGTGAGGCTCCTTCCTAGGACAATGAGATCATGCCCTGAACCGAAACCGAGTTGGACACTCAACCAAATGAGCTACACAGGCACCCCTAAAAGCAAAAAATTTTTCATACAACATTACAACTAGATTACAGAAATATGAAAAGAATTATGTGCCACTCCCTGGGGTTTATTCCAGGGATACAAGGCTAGTTTAATCAATGTAACCTACTATCACAGATGAAAGAAGAAAAATCACATATTCTTATCAAGTCATACAGAGAATGCATTGGGCAAAATCCAACAATCATGCAAGATAAAACCCTCAGGGTGGGGGTGGGGGGGAACAGGAAAAGACAAGGACTTCCTTAACTGATAAAGAACATCTTTAAAAAACCTACACCCGGGGGCGCCTGGGTGGCTCAGTTGGTTAAGCGGCTGCCTTAGGCTCAGGTCAGGATTCCAGGGTCCTGGGATTGAGCCCTGCGTCGGGCTGCTTGCTTATCCCTGCTTAGTGGAGAGCCTGCTTCTCTCTCTCCCTCTGCCTGCTGCTCTGCTTATTTGTGCTCTTTATCTCTCTGTCAAATAAATAAATAAAATCTTTAAAAAAAACACACAAAAAACAACAACAAAAAAACCCCTACACCCTACAGTGTTCTTAATGGTCAAACTGAAATGTTTTTCCCTAACACTGGGAACAAGGCAAGGATGTCCCCTCTCACCACTTTTTCAACAAAGTGCTAGAAGTTCTAGCCAATGCATTAGGGAAGAAAGGGTAATAATAGGTGTTTCTACCAAAAAGGAAGAAAGAAATCTGCCCCTATTTGCAGATGACATGGTGGTCTATGTCTACAAAAAAGTCTTCCAAAATTAATAATTTAATTCAGCAAGGCTACAGGATAGATCAACATACAAATATCATTTATATTTCTATATAACAATGAACATGTATCCACAAAACCAAAAATACAATACCAATGACAATTAGTCAAAAAATATTAAATGCTAAGATGCAAATCTAACAAAAGTTGTATAGGATTTGTATGCTGAAACTACAAAATGCTAGTTTAAAAAAAGTAAAGAAATTCTAAACAAATGGAGAGACATAATATCTTCACGGATAAGAAATTAAACATAGTAAAGGTGTCAATTCTGCCTAAAGTTGAGCACAATTTCTACCAAATTCAAAGCAAGATATTTTTTAGATACAGGCAAAACCATTCCAAAATTTATATGGAAACACAAAGGAATTAGAACAGCAGAACTATTTGGAAAAAGAAGAATATGAGAAGCATCAGTCTACCTGATTTCAAGACTCATATAGCTATAGTAATCAAGACTGCATGGTATTGACAGAAAGACAGATACATAAAACAATGGAATAAAATAGAGAAACCAGAAATAGACCCACACCAATATGTCCGACTGATTTTTGACAAGGGTGCAAAATCAATGCAGTAATCTTTTCAACAAATGGTACAAGAACAACTGGATATAAAAAATAACAAAATAAAACCCAAAAAAGCCTCAACCCAACTCTCACACTTATGTAAAAATTGCCCAAAATGAATTATGGTCTTATATGTAAAATATAAAACTATACATTTTTTGGAAAAAAAAAAAACATAAGGGGTGCCTCGGTGGCTCAGTTGGGTTAAACATCTGCCTTTGGCTCAGGTCTTGATTTTGGGGTGCTGAGATTGAACCCTGCATTGAATTTCCCACCGAGCAGGGAGCCTGCTTCCTTCCTCACTCTCTGCTTGCCTCTCTGCCTACTTGTGATCTCTTTCTGTCCCCCCACCCCCAAAAAAAAGAAAAGAAAGAAAGAAAGAAACCTAAGAGAAAGTCTTTGGTATATAAGGTTAGGCAAATGTATTTGATGCCAAAAGCACTACTCATAAAAGGAAAACTTGATCTACTGGACTTTATCACAATTAAAAAATTTTATTCTGCCAAATATTAAAAGGATGGAAAGATAAGCTACAAACTGAGAGAAGATATTTACAAACACATATGTGATAAAGGGTAAGTATCAAAACATATAAAGAACTCTCAAAATGTAACAATAAAAGACTTAGAAAATGGACAAAAGATATTGAGACATTTTACCAGACACAATCTACTAATGGCAAATAATTGTATAAAAAGATACTCAATTCAACATCATTATCCATTAGGGCAATGGAAAGTAAAGCGACACTGAGATATCACTACATACCTTTCAGAATGACTAAAATACAAAACAGAGGCTAAGATGCGAGGATTTAATCTGATGTTTAGAAAGCCCTCAGCTTTAACTAGCACACCTTAAATAATAGCCATTCACATAAGACAAATAGCTCATTTATATATATATATATTCATATATAACTCATACATATATGAATATATATAATTCATATATATACACACACACATATATACACAAATGCATACATTTCCCATATATATATATATATATATATATATATATATATATATATACACAAATGCATACATTTCCCATATATATATCTGGGAAATGTATGCAATCACCATTAGTAAAAAAAGAAATTAGTATTAGAGCAGATGGGCACAGAGGGTATATGAGAAATCTCTATACTTTCCTCTCAATTTTCCTGTGAACCTAACTGCTCTAAACTGCTCTGAGAATAGTTTATTATTAAAAAAGAACTTTAATAGAAAGAATACATAAAAAATAAGAGCAGAAAGATGCCAAATTCTACCTATTTAATTGTCAATGTTTTAAGATATTGATTTTTCAACGGTTGGTATTATAAGTAATTTCACAAAAAGGTGAAGGGGAATATTTGACTATATCAAGAATAACTTCTGACTCAGTAATTCCACTATTAGGAACTTATTCTTAGGAAATAATCAGATAAATGTACAAAGGGGTGTGTGTGTGTGTGTGTGTGTGTGTGTGTGTGTAGGTATGTGATATATATGTGTGTGTGTGTGTGTGTGTGTGTGTGTGTGTGTGTATATATATGAATATGATGATTATAGCATTGTTTATAGCAGCAAAACATTAGAAATAATCCATGTCCACAGATAGGTTGAATCAATTATGGTGATGCATCCTTATAATGCAAGATGTGAATCTATGTTTATTGACATGCAAAAATGGAAACGATATTATATTGTGAAAAAAATGCTGCTTTTACAGTCAGAAAGCTATTTTTATTTTTGAAAAAAATGTAGCTTAGTGTTTTAAAAACTATATTGACAACACACAGTCCTCTGGATCAGGAAAAGTTGAATTAATGGAAAGGCTTTAGGGTTAAACAACATTTATTTATAAAACCTATGAACTAAAGACAAATGCATATCCTTGCATAGTAGTAATGACATGTGATCAGAGTGCCCATTAAAGATTTTTCCAAAGTAATGTCTCTTTCCAACCACTTCAACAATGCTGAGGGCCACATGTTAGCTTTCTAAGGAAAGCTAATATTTGTTACCTCCCTAAAATTTAGACAGATGCTCCTTAGTTCTACAGGTACTGAAAAAACTTAAGTTTCTCCTTCTAGCAAATGTAATGAGATAGTTAATAAGGATCAGAATATATAGTAAGCTGAGTATTATTATTTGAACATGGTTATCAGTAGGAAAGGAACGGGAAGAGGAGAGAATTCAAAAACTAGGAACAGAATGGTACTTATCTTGTTTCCTCCAGAAGGAGACAGATGGGTGAGAGTACTTACTATAATCAGAAATAAAGTTACATCATCTGTTCATAGTTTTTTGAGTTTTATGAAGTTTAAATATACAATAAAAGGATGAAGAATTATTAAGGTTGTGACTACACTTTATCAAACACAAAGGAAGCAAATATATTTTATATAAAGGTAGACATATTATGAAATTTACTTACTAATGTTCATACATTATATGTCATGGTCTTTTCTTGAGCCATGAGATCTGCAAATGTAGTAACATCTGCCTAATAAACTGTTGGTTGTATTTTCTCTGCATGTTTCCCTTCAGACCTGAACAAGGTAGAATATCAAAGCAGAATTTCTCCTAGACTTCACAAAGCATTCATGAGTGTCAATAGCCAAGAATCATCATATATCTCTTACTAGCTACAGTTTGCACATACCATGCATGTCCTTCACCACATAGTAAGATATCTTTGATTTTTACCATATTAGTAAAGGCTATCCTCATCCTTCAGCTTTAATACAGCTGTGAGTTTGTAAAAGAAGTGTCCATAGACATCTCTAGTACATACCAATTGCTGCTAGGGGGTATACTCAAAGGTACCTAAAGGTCAATTTAATACAGGGAATGTGAACAGGTCCTAGAGTCTTTTAATCCATCATTGCCAAATGAAAGAGATTAAGACTTCATGACAAGAAGTATGAGGAGGCCATCAGCCGGGGCCAGTTTAGCATGTGAAGTCAACAAATGCCCTGATCAGGGGGCTCTTGGGTGACTCAGTTGAACATCCAACTCTTCTTTTGGCTCAGGTCATGATTTTAGGGTCATGAGATCAAGTCCCAAGTCAGGCTCTGTGCTTAAGATTCTCCCTCTCCCTCTGCCCCTCCCATTCTACTCTCTCTCTTTCTCAATCTCTCTTAAAAAAAAAAAAAAAATGTCAGGTTTGCAGACACAATTCACTCACTCATAAACATGGCCTTTTACCCAGGTCCTAGAATATCACTCATTGAATAAAGGTACCAGAGAAAACAGTGGGGAGTTGAATGCAAGAGAAACTGACAGTGGCAAACAGTCCCAAAAAGACAACTCAACTGGAATTTTGGTGGAAAACAAATTTTGTACATCACAGATGAAAAGATAACTAATGAATAATGACTAACAAAAGTCTTAAGATTCATCCATTCAATTTGATGCCTAATACGCAGACCATTCCCACTTTTAGCTCGACCCCAAGAATGAATCCAGTCTGTTTCTCTCACACTGGACAAAAGAGAGTTCCCTAAGGCCATTACAGTAATTCTAGTAAGACTGAATGGTTTTTGGGGTGCCTGGGTGGCTCAGTGGGTTAGAACCTCTGCCTTCGGCTAGGGCCATGGTTCCAGGGTCCTGGGATGGAGCCCTGTTCTTTGCTCAGCGGGGAGCCTGCTTCCTCCTCTCTCTCTCTCTCTCTCCTGCCTCTCTGCCTACTTGTGATCTGTATCTGTTAAATAAATAAATAAAATCTTAAAAAAAAACCACACAGAATGGTTATTATCATAGCTTTCCAAAGAATGATGGTTTTCTTTAACAATGCAGCTTTTACCCCTTTTGATTTTTAGATACAATATCTGAGGGAGAATGTGAGCAACAAAAACAAAATGTAAGGACTTACTTCACTGGTATACAGTGTACATACACAGAAGTAATGCTGTAAGGAATGCCAGATTGCCAAATGAAATGCGGTTTGTATGTTTGGGCCATACCTCTGACTAACTACAGACGGGGAACCTTAAGGAAGAGCCAAGTATATTAAATTTGTTCATGAAATGGCCCTCAATTTATTTTTATCTATACTCTGCCAATTTTGTTTGGTATCCTAGTTTACTAATTAGGATCATAAACTTTTTCAAATTGCCATTATGGTAGAGGCCCCTCACCCCTTGGCAGAAATCCAAAGTACCCCCATACCCAGAGTTTTCCTTCCCAACCAGTCCTAACTGGGCCCACATGAAAACCAACTCCTTCATGTATAAAAGCACATCTTTCTAGGTGCTTTTAGTTAAAGGGCTTGAGGTTTTACTGTTGTTCCCTTCTGCTTATTTTCCCTTTTTGTTCTTTCATCTTTTTTTTTAAAAAAAAAAAAAAAAAAAAAAGTCTGTTCACGTGTGTGGGCCACTTTCTAAAGGCCACAATAAATGTTTAAATCTGAGTACCATATCAAAGAGTAAAAGTCTCTTGGAATGCCATCATAGTGAATCAACCCTCCTGGGATTCTTTTCTTTTAAAATTTCATGAACTCAATAATTACAACTATGTAACTAAATAGGCATTTGAAAAAAGACAAAGAAAAACAATGGAAAAAAAAATGTGTGAGTATAATGATGGAACTGCACTTATTAAAAATATCTTGGAGGGGCACTGGGGTGGCTCACTTGTTAAGCATCTGCCTTCTGCTCAAGGTTATGATCCCAGGGTCCTGGGATGGAGCCCCGCATCAGGCTCCCTGCTCAGTGGGAAGCCTGCTTCTCCCTCTCACTCCCCCTGCTTGTATTCCCTCTCTTGATGTCTCTATTAAATAAATAAAATCTTAAAAATACATATATCTTGGAACTATAGCTTACTTCATGGGAAAAATGTTAATTACTAATTTAATTTTTTAGAGGTTATAGAGCTATTTAGATCTTCTATTTCTTTTTTAGTTTTGGTTATTTTTATATTTCTAAAAAAAAATCCCTATCTAATTTTTCAAGATTTTTGTAATGAAGTTGTTCATAGTAAACAGGATTATTTCAATATTTAAAATCCTCTGGTATGTCTATCATTAGGTCCCTTTTATATTCTTAATACTGTTCACTACTTTTCTATTTTACTAATCTTGTCAAAAACAAATGCTTAGCTTTATTAATCTTCTTACTGCCTTCTTTGTTACTTTAATTTCTGAACTTTTTATTATTTCCTTTTCCACTTTCTTTGAGGGTATTTTACTTATATTTTAAAAATTTCTTAAATTGCATAGCTCTTTAAGTTTTTCTTCTTTTCATCATTAACAGTTAAGGCTATGTATTTCCCTTTATAACTGCTTCAGAACTCACCTCTGAATTGCTCACTCAAACTCAACATGTCCAAAACTAATCTCGGGTTGTTTTCCCACACACCTATTCTTTCTGTGGTCTTACCAGTCTTGTCAATGGAACTCCATTTCTCCACTAGCTCTAGTCCAAACATTTGATGTCATCTTTGACTTCTCTTTCTGTCATATTCTTCATCCAGTCTATCAGCAAATGCTGTCAGCAAAACTTTCAATATATCCAAAATCCAACCACTCTGTCCTCATCCCTTTTGCTGCCTACCTGCTCTGAATGGTCACTATTTCTCACTCAGTTATTTCAGTAGACTCCCAAATGCCCTTATCCTTCAAAAGTCTATTCCTGACATACCATCTGAGTGACTTATTCACTCATTGATTCCAAGTCATCTACTGACTTTCCCTACTATTCAAGAGAAAAATCTCAACTCCTTATGACAGGCAACAAAGTCCTATATCACCAAGCCACTTGCTACCTTTCTGACCCATTCTCTTATTATTCTGCCATTCTGTTCCCTGCTCCAGTGAAACTGCTGGGATTTAACTCATAGCTCACCTTCTTAAGGAGGCCTTCCCTGACAACTTTATTTAAACTGCAGTCCACTCACTCCACCATTCAATATTTCCCTAACCACTGTCCCTGCTTTGTTCATCTTTGTGGAAGATTAGATAATGAAATTAGATTTCATTAGATAATGAAATTAGATTTCATTATCTAATATACTATATATTTTACCTACTGATTTACATATTGTTTCTTTCACTATAATGTAAACTTAATGATGCCATAGATTTTTGTATGTGTGTGTGTTTTGTTCTTTGCTATAGTCCTAGTTCTAACAATAGCGCTGGCATGTGGCACTCAGTAATTAATTACTGAGTAAAGAAAACTAATTAATCCTTTGAAATTTTTAAGGATTTATGGCCAGGACATGGTCAATTTTAAAAAATGTTTTTTTTGTTCCTGAGAAAAGTGTAGTCTCCAATGTTGTATATAGTACTCTATACATGTCCATTAAATCAAGCTTTTAATTATATTGTTCTAATCTTATATTTCCTTACTGATTATTTTATTTGCTTAATCTATCAATTACCACATGAAAATAATTAAAATCTGCAACTGTAACAGTGGATTTATCAATTTATTTCATCTGTATTTAACCTATGTTTTATACATTTAGAATTGTTTTATCTTCCTGAATAAGAATCGATAATCAATTTTTCTGCCAATATTGATCTCTAGTAATCTCTACCAATGATTTTGCTCTAAGGACTATTTCTATAACATCACTAGCTCTTTTTTGGCTATACCTAGTACACTTTTTTCCCATTCTCTAGTTTTTAAACTTGTTTTATGTGTCTCTTGTAAAAACTTACAAGAAAAATGTTTCAACAATCTTTGCAAATGAAAATGTAGATCAGTTACATTGATAATGATTATTGATTTTAAAAACTGATTTCTACAACCTCATTGTGTGTTTTCTTTTTCTTTTTTCTTTTTAATGTTTCTTCCCCGTATATGTTGTACCCTTCCCCAGTTCTTGCCTTCTTTTGGGATGCATTTTTTCTCATCCAACATTTTCACTATATTTGTTTGAAAATTATGTACTCTATTTCTATTTTTTTAGTGATTACCCTAGAAATTCTACCATATGTATTTTACTTAATAAAATCTAGTATTAATCAGTATCTTGATCTTCCTCTTAAAAAGTATAAAGACCAGCGAATGCTTTAACTTCATTTGTTTTTCTAAAAAAATTCCCCTATCACATTATTATTATTATTATTATTATTATTATTATTTTCATTGGGTTTTTTTTTAATTGTTACTGTCCAGGATTTTATCTTAATTTTAAACCCTTAAATTAGACATGGGTATTTGTTTCATACTATCAATTTTTGTGTTCCCACAAGTTTAATATTCTTTTTGGCCCACCATTTCTTCTTGCTGTTCATACCTTCCTCCCTTATAGTTTAGAGAAGATGCTATCCTTCAATGGTACTAGACTGATGTGGGCATCTTGGATCCCATCTCCCACTCTTCTTGAGCCCTAGACAAAGCCTAGGCTTTTTTTCCAACACTTTAAGTATACAGCCTTTGTAAACCAAGGTCCTCCCTGCCAGGTGCCAGCACATGCCCTCAAGGCAAACTTCGAGTTTGCTTACTCTTGTGGAATCAAGCATCCTTGTCATTTCAAACTCTGAGTGTTTCCCTTCGTTTCCTGCCAGCTCAACCTTGCTTTAAGCAAATATTTTAAAATACATTATCCAGCATTGTTAGATGATCTGACCAGGAAGTTTTTCTCTGCAAATATTCTGTCTTATTCCCTAAATATTCTTAGGTAACTGTTTTGGTATTCATAGTCTTTGAACTGATTTCATATAATGGTTTTACTTACTGTGTATGCTCCATTAGTGAAAAATGTAACTGAAAAGGCCATTTAGAAATCAAATTGGTTAACAAATTTTTTAGTCACAAATGATTTTTTGTCTATCATATATATTTATCATGTAAGTTAAGAACCATTTCAAAAGGTAAGAATAATTTCCAAAACACTACCCTTTTTTCCTGAACTCTAAGTATAAATATTGACTCTAACATAATGTATATTTCCCTTCAAAACCTTATTATAAAAATTTTCAAACATCTAGGAAAGTTGAAAGAATATTTTTAACACCTAGATTCTACCATCATTTTACAATATTGTTTTATCACATATCCATCCATCTCCCTTCCTATCAATTCATCTTACTTTTTGTTGACGTGTAAAGGAAATACAGACATCAATAAATTCTACCTCAAAAATTTCACAAATATTATATTTTTATTTCTAGGCAATAAGTCCCCCTTTCCCAACATTTTGTTTACTATTTTTTAAGAACTGAAAAGCATGACTCTGTGTCAAAATCACCTAATACCATTTGAGTCAGAAAATAGTAGTCTTATAGTTATGACAGGAAATCAGTAGAATAAATTAATTTTAATCCTTTATAATATACTTCCACATTGGGAAAATAAGCTTCATATGTGGCACATTCATTTGAAATGTTTACCCTTTTATTTCATCAATATCTAGGGAGTTCCTGTAATAGTTTCTATTTATTTATAATGAAAAGCTCTTCCTTTTTAACACTTTCCTCTTCAGTAGTTCTAGATGACTATTCAATTTCATGAAGACCAAGAAGTGAACAACCAACTTCTGAACTTAACTTAGGCAGCTGAATTTGCCTTAGGCAGTGATATTGCCATTTATAATAAGAAATATGTATTTGGTCTTTGTCCCATTCCTGGCACAGAGCTCCTAAAATCCTTGGAACTTCCTAACTGAAAGGAGAATCTTTTGTTATTCATAACAAGCCCCTTTTAGCCACACTTGAGTTTGTATTACAGAGAAGACCGTGAAAGCCTCTAGGCTAGGGGCTGGTTGCCAGTGGAGACAAGCACTAGATTAGAGGATTGGAAATTTCAGCCCCAATCCCATATCTAGGGCTGGGGAGAGGGGTTGGAGGTTGAATTATTACCAATGGCCAATTATTTAATCAATCATGCCTATCTAATGAAGCCTGCATAAATATCCAAAAGGACTGGGATGAAAGAGTTTCTAAACTTGGTGAACATGTGGAGGTACTCAGAGGGTGGCATTCCTGGAAAGGGAATGAGGCTTTATACATCCTTTCCCATATAACTTGCCTTATGCATCTCTTCATCTGGCTGTTCACTTACATCCTTTAACATATTCTTTAAAATACCAGCAATAGTAAGTAAACTGCTCTCCTGGGTTCTGTGAACCTGAGTAAGGGGTATCAGGAAACTCCAACTGGTAGCCCAGTTGGACAGAAGTTGTGGGTAACCTGGGGACTTCCTACTTGGAAATGGCAGCTGACATAGGGACACTACTGTGGGACTGATCCATTTACATGTGGAGTCTGTGCTTACTCTGGTTAGTGTCAGAATGAATTGAATTGTAGGACACTTAGCAGGTGTCTGAGAATTGGTCAGTGTGGGGAAAAAAACACCCACATATCTGGTATCAGAAGTGTGAATATGAGAGTAAAGGAAAACACAATGAATTTTTTTCTAGACACCTTCTATAGATTAAGTATCCAGCTTAATGATTTTATGAATTAGACTACATCACCTATTTAAAATTTTACTATCATAAACATTTTATTTAGCTATCATATATATCAATATTATACCCCTGCTTTCTATCTTCAATGTTAGGAGCAATGATTTACACTTACAGAAAGCATTTCTTTATGAAAATTTATCATTTTGAACACATATAAAAAGCTATTAAGAAAGGACATGAGAAATATCTTTTAAAGTTTAGATTTCTTTGGATTTGGAGGAAGCCTGTCAAGATAATTTTTTAACTTGCTTAAAGACAAAAAGATCCATAGTCTTCCTCTAATGTCAAAATAAAAACAAAATTATGAGCAAAAATATTTTAATAACTCATAGATAATTGTTAATTATCACAGATTCATACTACAACCTCACATTTTATATGCTGTATGAAATTAAAATCAGTGTAATATTTTTTTCCTTATCTAAAGAGCCTAATCTGGACTCAGGCAATCTCAGTCCTCAGCTTTACCAATTAGTGACCTTAGGTACATCTCTACTCTCCACGGTGCTCCTTCTTTTCATCTTTAATTTAAAATTCTTTACGATGTTCTTTACTATTTAGGATTTACTCCATTACCTAATAACTTTTTTTTAGAGTATTAATATACTGGCTAGACAAGGTACAGGTTATAATGCAATTCTAGCACTCTGCAAATACAAAAAAGTATTTGGCCTGTTTCTCTTCCCCTAAGTAAGAGAACTTCTTGGCAGCAGATTAAACAAAAAAAAAACAACAACAACAACAACAAAAAAAATTCTAATGTAAGCTATTTCATTTAATTTCTTATAAACTTACTCTTCTTTTTTCATAATGTCATACATAGCCTACTGCCAAAAGAACTAATAAACACTCATTATAACTGAAACAATTGCAAAGCATGCAAAAAAGAAAATGTGAAAAACGTAGTATACCCCAAGGAAAAACATTCAATTCCAAGTATAACCACACAAAGCTAGAGTCTAATAATAATGACAACAGTAACAAGAGTCACCTTATCAAAATACATCCAAAAAATAATTTGAATACTGCATCTGAGGAAAAATCAATGAACAAAAAATTGCACATTAGTAGAATGTCTGAACATCAGCAGGATATGAGCATGCTAGGGCCGAGCATTGTGAAATGTAAAGCTCATGCACAACTAAACCACTGCATAAAGTCAGAGAAGCCAGACATAGTGAGGCCACCAAAAATATGCCTCCAAAACATCTGTTTCATTTAAATCAATCTTTTGGGGGTCTTCAGGGAGGAGGTGAATTCATTAATTTTCTCCAGAAACAAGGAAAACAAAATATAGTCAGAACAAAGAACAAAGCCCTACGTCCAAATAAATGTGACATCAGTCCCAATATTTTTGGCATATGTTCACATGTAGAAGATTGCTTCATTCAGGATGAAGAGTCTCTTGAAATATGTTAAAGTCATTCAGATGAAAAGGCAAGATTCAATCACAGACTGTGATTCAAGCAATATATTAACATTTCTCAGCTTCCACAAAGACTTCCCTTTCCAAAGGCTTCCCTATTAGGTAGAGATTAAAGTGCCACTTAATAAATAGTTTATTTGTCAAATGATAATACCATCTTACAGGGTTGTTCTGAGAAAAAAAAGGAGACACTGTACATAAATTTACTTGAAAGAGTTAAAAAGAAGTATAACAGATTATAAATAAAATCAAAATTCAATATTCAACTCGAAGTAGTATTTCCTTTTGGTATATGAAGTTAATTCTATTATCTCCTGTTATAAAATACATCATATATAAAAGTATACAATATATATTCAATTAAAAGAATAATAATTTTAATGTGCCCTGTTATATATTCTGCTCATGTTAAAAAATGAAACATTACTAATACTTTGGAGGCTCCCATGTGCCGATTCCTATCATATTTCTCTTAACTCACCCTATATTATCCTAAATTTTGTGCTAATCACTTCTTTGATTTTATTTAATGCACTGACACATTTATATGTATCCTTAAACTATCTAGTCATCATCTATCTATATCCATCAATTCTCCTTCCATCCATCCATCCATCCATCCACCTGCTTTTTGAACTTTATTATATGGAATATGCTATGTACTTGTCCTTCAACTTCTACAGTCTTTTTCTCAGAGTGATTTGACATTATTATCTAATTTTTCATAAAGTCCCTAAGATTAAAGAAATCTATTATACCCTTTAGTGAAAATGAGGCACAGTGGGACTAGGAACTTGCCACATTATATGAGAGAACAATGGACAAATCTTTCTATAGTAATTCTGAAAGTAAAGCAAACCAATGACTATCTCAGAGCTTTATAGTATATTTATATTTTTATTTTCATTTAAAACTAAAACATTTCTCTAGTGCTAAGAGCACAATGAATATTTTAAAACTGACTTACCCCCCCCAAAATTGACTATATATAATTAGTACTATTTGCTTTCATATTAAAGGGGAAGTTATATTCAAATGTACTGATGATATAAAAGCCCTAAACAATATTCAAATATATTCCTTAAAAGGAAAACAAGAAGAAATTAAAGAATATCAAAAGGAGATTTGTTTTTTTCCTTAGGAAATGGACTAGTAGAAAACAGCATAATTATGGAATATTCTAATTAAAGAAAATGGCTCATTAAATAGGTAATTAGTCTGACACTCATCAATTCCAAGATATTGTTCACCTGAGCAAGTGATGAAAGAATCTTCTTGCATATTTGCTGATTTCGTCTCTATATTCCAATATAGTTGTATCCAGGAGTGGTCTTGTTGGAGCATAAAAGGTTCCAAGGCTTGCCTCAAGCTGTGCTGTGGAATTCAAACATAGCAGCACTAAAACAAGTGAAACTCCTTCAATTACAACAGAATACTCATGTTTGCAGTCAGTCAGGTTTTGCAAACTTGGATGAAATGTGAGCTTGTTGCAGGAAAGATGAAATTAAAATATGACAGCTGGTACAAAAACAAACCTGTGTATAAACTTTCACTTGAGGCAAAGCTGACAATGACTCTGAGCAACAAAAAGCTGTCAAAACTGAAGAAATCCATAATGAACCAACCTCTCACCACAAATGGATAATTAAAACAGTGACTCATCAAAGTAACACAGTTTGAACTAGTATTTCCAGTAAAATCAATTCACAGTGTGCTCAACATTTATACTCTTTAACTGAAAGAAGAAAACAAACTTTTTTGCATTGGGAATTGAAATAAGTATTAGAAGTGTTTTAAAAATAATACAAATGAAAATAGCCCTATTGGAGTAATAATATCTTTCTAAGACAATTTTAAAGAAACAGTGAAAGTCCCCATACTTTCCCTAAATCTCATCCTAAAAAACAAGATTGCTGTTTTTGTCCAAGTGTGAAAGCTAATACCCCTGGGAGGGATGACATGCTAATCCGCTCTTGGATTAGCTCAACTGACACCTTTCTAGAAAAAAAAGGATTGGAGAGCAAGTTTTGATAAACCAGAGGGCTAGAGATTGGGAGAAAAAGGCACATTCTGCCTACTTCATAATTTTACCAAGCCATGCCTTTGGTGTGTTTTCTCCCAGAAATACCTAGAAGTTATATAATTACAGTAATGGTGAAAGTTGTAGGAAAATGCTACGGTTCACAGTAAGACTCCACTGGTTTTTTTGCTACTAGTGCTGGACTGAATAAACAATTTCTTATTTAGCAAAACTCTTTAGTTTTAGGCATATTTGGGTTTGAAAGTATTAAATACCTCATCAGAGTAATTGCTATGGACTTGGCTAAGCTGTTAGTAATTTCTTTCTTTTAATCTCAAATCTAGACAGTAAAGTAAGATGAACTTTAGGGGTATTTTCTTTCAAAGCAGCAGTCAATTTAGATTAAAATTGAATACAGCAATGCTATTGTGAAAACAAGCCAGATCCTCTTGCCATTGCTTGTTTTCTTGACAGCATGTACTTCTGAAATGTTCGAGCCTACATGGGATACTCATAACTCCCAGCACAGTTACAGATTCATTAGATAGCCCAGCTTGATGTTTAAGGCAGAAATGAAAATCTCAAAGATAACCACAACACAGCTACAAATAAAAGAGCTCACTGGGTTCCACTAATAAAAGGAAAACAAATTACCATGTCAAATTTGTTAGATTCAGATAGAATAAATCTCAATACAGAAGGATTCCAAATGTTTTAGAAATGTATTTTACAGTTTACTTGGGGAATAATGCATATATCTACTTGAAATGTACATATTCCAATAATCCAGCATCATGCAAGTGTTTTAATAGCCTAGTATCATACAAACTTTTTATTTCCCTACCTTCCCAAGAACAGTTCCTTAAAAATATCTTTTATTAAAGCAAGAATCTGATAATGCCCATTTGTGAATTCCCTAATAATCTTTCTTACAACACAAATTCACCAACGTGCTAGCAATTTCTCAGTGTCCTGAGGGACAGTCAGTATTTTATTTTCTCTATAATTTCCCAACTGTAAATTTAGGATCTCTTGTATAGATTGTATATACCATATCAGGCTTTCTTTACGGACTCTGCCTTTTTTTTTTTTTCCTACTATGTACCTAATCTTGAGAGTGTACCAATGTAACATATAAGTACTTGAGATAACTTTGTAGGCAGACATATTACAGTAATATCTAGCATTCTGAAGTTATACTTTTTATTTTTAACTAATATTCATTAAGTACCTACAGTAGGCCAAGCACCGTCTGTGCTAGGCATTTTCTCATTGTAGAAATACTGGACCCTCCACAGAGGGACTGGACTACCTCCAAAAAGCACATTCAATTAACATTAAATATTTATTGTGGGCCTCCTGTGAGTTGGGACAAATCCCATGATGTGAACTTCTTGAAGGAACATGCCCTCTAAAATTACTACAATGAGGGGCACCTGGGTGGCTCAGTGGGTTAAAGTCTCTGCCTTCGGCTCAGGTCATGATCTCAGGGTCCTGGGATCAGGCTCTCTGCTTGGTGGGGAGCCTGCTTCCTCCCTCTCTCTCTGCCTGCCTCTCTGCCTACTTGTGATCTCTGTCTGTCAAATAAATAAATAAAATCTTAAAACAAACAAAAAAATTACTACAATGAAGGTTCTGTATAGAATTTTATCTAAACACCATGTAATAAAATGGAATAAGAAAATCTATAAACATTCAAAGAAAATAGGGAAAAAAGCTCTTCAGCAAAGACCTTTTGACATATTTCCTGTTTTCTCTATCTTATAAATTACCTAGGGACAGTTTCTCATTGGCTAGGAATTCTCATCATTAATGTCAATGCTTCCTGCAAAGATTTGAAATAAAGACCCAAATGCAAGAACATTTAGCTGCATTTTATATTAAGTAAATGACTTATAATAAAAATAACATATAGTGGATAATTGGCAAATATGAAAATGAATTTCATTATTGTATGTGGCACATTATCGCCCCCCCCCTTTTTTAACAGTGTCATATCTGAGAGTGCCTGGCTGCCTCCAGTTGGTAGAGCATGCAACTCTGATTACAGGGTCATGAGTTTAAGTCCCATGTTGGACCTACAGCTTACTTTAAAAAAAAAAAAGAGAGAGAGAGAGAGAGACAAAACAGTGTCTTATCCAAGATCCTATGGGCAGAATTACTTACTAAGGTTTCGAAAGTAGAGAAATCCAAGCAGGCAGAGGGGTATCAGAACTACCAGTTAGAATGAAAACAAGGAGCAGCTGCCGGAGCTACAATTCTCAATCTGTCTCTCTCTCTCTCTCACTCACACTCAAACACAATCAGTGGTAAGGACTATTCTCTGGACAAAAGACTTGGGTGGGATAGAAAAATATTTGTCTAAAGTGAAGGAAGAATAAGGACTTTGTTTGGGGCCCTTTGTCTACCAGACCCTAGAGAATACATGTAATTCCCCCCCCCCTTTTTTTAAGATTTATTTATTTATTTACTTGAGAGAGTAAGTGCATGTGTAGGTGCAGGGGGAGGAGTAGTGGGGGAGAAAGAGGGACAAGGAGCCTCTGCTCAGCGCAGAGCCCAATGCCGGGCTCCATCTCATCACTCAGGGATCATGACCTGAGCTGAAATCAAGTCAGATGGTAAACCAACCAAGCCACCCAGACCCCAAGAGTACATGAAATTTTTTTTTTCTGGATACCATTAGTAAGTACCTGAAATTCTTGATTAAAGTTTGAAATTTGAGCATATTGCACACATGAACTTAGACTGAAAAGTACAATGACTGCATTGTAAGTTCCAACATAGGTATACGAACATGTTACTCTTTATGTTGACAAATACTATACAGTAAAGTACCATATAATTATTTGGTTATTTGATCTTGTCAGTTTTAATAGGGCATTAACATTTTTGTCTTTTGGTCTCCGATAACATAACTCAAAAAAATCCTCAAAAGATAACTGATTCAATAAAACGTACTTCATATATATACACAACCAACTTATGAAATACATTTCATGTCTGACCTTCTCTCTCTGGAGTGAGCTTTTGTCTAAGAAGATGGTTTACAATGGCACTCATGCTGATAAAGCACTGGTGGCCCAGAGTGTCCCAGTCCATACTGCTCAGGATGTTTATTGCCTCACAGATCTCATCACAATGAATATACTGGAATATGATGTCTGTCAGGCCTAGCTGTCCTCGTGTGAAGACACCTGTCACAAAAAAAGTAAAACCAAGTGATTCTTCTAAAAATAAAAAGTAGACTAACAAAAACAGAGTTAACATTTCCTTAAAGGAAAAAAACAGTAATCATTTCTTGCATAAGTGCTAGAAATGTGGGATTGGCAAGGCCAATAGTGATTCTTTGGTTAAATCTTCATTTTGAATACCAGCTACCAACTCCATCTATCTTATGCCTATCATTCAGCATTAATTAATCTGTACTCAACATAATGAAACTTACACTAAAATGAATAAACATGAGAAGGATGTTCAGGTAGACCACAATAGTTAACTCTATTTTTCCCATCAGTTATTTAGACCTCTGTTGTATACATTTAAAGACAGGTTTTTTGATATGAACACAATTCTTACCAACCAGATTCATCAGTTCTAGGTTGTTTCTAGTTGTCAGCCCCACATACTTTGGTGTGGATGTGGCTAAGTACAAATATCCTGACAAATATGACTATATAAATACTTTTAAGTCTGTTTTTATTAATGGGTACTCTCAATTAATAGTTTTTTTCATAGCTACCACATACTAATTTATCTTAAATTGGCATTTAAAGACTACTCTATTGAAGTAAGAAATGCTCAGTATTAATCCTACTAGTGATGCCCTTCACAACTAATATTTACTTAGAAATATTCTTGGTATAATATAAACACATTTGTTTGTCCTTCCAAAATGAAAGAAAATCTAATTCCAATCTTAGAGGACCAAGACTACAAAAAAAAAAAGTGAGTCATTCTGTTATAATTTCATTTTATCATTTTTATATAGGCTTGATCTCATTTGAAACTAATAAACTAATGATTTTTTGTGCAGTGACAGTATTAGGACTTTTGAGCATTTTTTAAAAAATCTTTAAAAAATGGCTGGCTATAAAATCCTTTTCTTCAGCCAATGTTTACTGATTAGACTGAGTCTATAAAAACTTCTCATCTCAGTACAAATGATCATAAAGCTAAATGAGAAAATGTATGTGAAGTTATTTGTAAGTTGTAAAGCATATAAAATATTACTGCAATTCTTCTTTTTATTACTATCATCATCATCATTTAACTGGAATAGTTACAGGATTTAGGATTTTTAAAAGTATATTAGTTCATAAGAAAGATGCCGAAATTCTTATTAACTTCAAGTCACATCAAAATGAGAATTTGTGCTATATCTGACAGGACCCAACTTGATAGGGAATCTGGGGAATTGCCCTGACTATACTAAGCAATAAAACCTTATTATTCTTTTTGTGTTGGTAGAATCAATGAATGGTACTATCCAAAAGCCTTCATGAGCCTGCAATCAAGCACTGGAAGCTCTCATAAATCAGGGTGGTTCCTTGGCAGTAGATATTAATGTGTAGGAACTTTATAGGGAACCAAAAGTATCTGAAATCTGTTTACTCCATCTATACCCTAAGCAATACTTCTAGCAAGAGAAGGAACTGACCTGTCAAGTAAAAAGACTAAAATATAGTCATAATCAAATTGCTCAAAAGGTGATAAAATCTTTAAAAGTAGCCAAAGAAAAAGACACACATAAAAAGTTATGAAAAACTGAAAACTTTGCTTCTGAAATCATGTTAGCCAAAAGACAACAGCAGGATTTTTTAAAATGCTGAAATAAAAATGAATTAAACTAAAATTCTATATCTTCATAATAAAGAGTTGAAAATTCATGAAGAATCATAACAATCTTTAAATGTACCTAATAACAAAGTTTGAAATAATAAAGCAAAGAGTGATAGAACTAAAAGAAGAAAGAGTCAAAACCACAATTATAATTGGAGATTTCAGCATTTCTCCCTAATTGAGAGAACAGGTAAACAAAATCAGCAAAAATAGAAAATACTGGAAAAACACTATCAATGAATTTGACCTTACATTTATAAAATATTTCACCCAACAACAGCAAACTACATATTCTTTTTACATGTACATAGACTATCAACCAAGATAGGGTATATTCAGGGCGATAAAACAAGCCTCAATAAATTTAGCTGCTTTGAAGTCATACAGAATAGTTTCTCTGACCACAACAGACATTAAAATAGATAATATAGAAAGATGTCTGGAAGATCTCCAAACATTTAGAAATTAATCAACTTTCTTTAAAAAAAAACAAACTATGATTTAGGGGTGCCTGGATGGTTAAAAGTCTGACTTTAGCTCAGGTCTCAGGTCATGATCTCAGGGTCCTTGGATGGAGCCCCACATTGGGCTCCCTGCTCAGCAGGAAGTCTAACTGACTCCCCCTCTGCCTCTTCCCCTACTTGTGCTCTCTCTACCTCTCTTTTGGATAAATAAAATGTTAAATAAATAAGTAAACAAACTATGATTTAAAGAAGAAATCACAGGGGCACCTGGCTGGCTTAGTCAGTAGAGCATACAACTCTTTATCTCAGGGTTATGAGTTCCAGCCCCATGTTAGGGGTAGAGATTACTAAAAAATAATAATAATATTAATAAAAATAGAGAAGAAATCACAAAGTAAATTTTAAAATATTTTGAAATGAGTAAAAATAAAAATATAACACTGAAATTTGTGAGATGCAGCTACAGCAGTATTTAGAGGGTAACTTCTAGCTTTAAATATTTTTTAATTAGAAAAGAAGAAAGATCTAAAATCAACAATCCAAGCTTTATGTTAAGAACCTCTGGAAAGAAGAGCAAATTACCCCTAATGTAAATGGAAGGATGGAAATGATGAAAATAAGAAATAGGAAATAAAGAATACCAATGAAATCAACAGTTCTTTGAAATGATGAGTAAAATTGACCAACATCTGTCTAAATTGATAAAAAAAAAAGAGAGCAGACACAACTTACCACAATCAAGAAGACTATAGAACTACAGACATTAAAAAATAATAGTGATTAATATGAATAACTTTAAACAAATAAATATAATTTAAATGAAATGGATTCCTTGAAAGATCCAAACTCAAAATATAAGAAGAGGGAGCACCTGACAACTCATTTCATGATGTTAGCATTATACTGATATCAAAAATGAAAGCAACATCACAGGAAAAGAAAAACTATAGACCAATATCTCCCATAAATAGATACAAAAATCCTTAACAAAATATTAGCAAGTCCAGCAATATATTAAAAAGATCATGTATCATGAACAAGAGAGATTTGTCCCACAACTGCAAGGCCACTGAAACATCTGGAAACTAATCAATATAATTCACCATATGACCAGAAAAAACATGATCATTTCAACTGATTTTTGCAAAACTTTTTTTGCAAAAAAGAGTACCTGAAAAAATTCAATATCCACTCAAGATAATGCATCTCAGCCAACTAGGAAGGTAAGGGGACTTCCTCAACCTAATAACATAATACTTATAGTGAAAAAACTAAATGCTTTCTGCCTAAGATCAGAAACAAAGCAAGGATGTCCTCTCTTGCCACTTCTATTTAATATTGTACTAGAGATTCTAGCTAAGATAATAAGGGAAGAAACCAAAATAAAGGACATACAGGTTAAATAAGAAGATATAAAACTGTTTTTAATTGCTATTGTTATAGTCATCTCAGAAAGTTCTAAAGAATCTACAAAAACATTACAATGAAGAAATGAGTTTAACAGGGTTGCAGGATACATGGTCAATATTTTAAAATTTTATTTCTATATAATCCCAATGAACAATTAAAATTATAATTAAAAATACTATGTAGTAATTAAAATACTATGCAATATTGTAATTAAAAATACTATACATTAGTATTAATGTATTAATGTCATACAGTATTAAAATAATATACAGGACTAATACTATACAGTATTAAAATATTATACAGTGTATAGTATAAGAATACAGTAGCACCCAACACCATGAACAAAATATATATAAGATATTTACAACTTGAGAGAAATTTTAAAAGATCTGAATAAGTACAGAGAGATACTGTGTTCAGATTGAGACTCAATACTGTTAAATTGTCATTCCAACCCAAATTGAACTATAGATTCAATATAATCCCAATCAAAATCTCAAGTGTTTTTATGAGACTGACAAGTTCATTTTAAAATACACATAGAAATTCAAAGAATCTAGAGTAGCCAAACAATTCTGAAAAAGAACGAAGTTGGAGAACAGTACTTGATTTCAAGACTTACTGTAAAACTACAGTAATTAAGACAGTGTGGTACTCACTGAAGTATAGGTAGAATAGTGGGAGAAAATAGAGTCTGTTCATAGAAACATAAATGTATGGTCAAGGCAATTCAACAGAGAAAGGTCAATCTTTCCAGCAATTGGGTCTGGGACAAATGAATATTCATGTTTAAAAATTAATTTCAATCCATGCCTCATGCCATATGCAATAAATTAACTTGAAACAGACCATAAACCTAACTCTAAGAGCTAAAACCCTAAAACCTCTAGAAGAAAACAGGGTTAGACAAATACTTCATAGAGTACATGAAAAATACAAGTCATAAAGAAATTTAAGAATAGAATTCCATTAAAATTAAAAACTTCTGCTACCTGAAACACACTATTAAGTAAATGAAAAGTTAATAACAAGCTAGAAGAAAATATTCATAATACTAGTAACCTACAAAGAACTTGTATTCAGTATATAAAAATTAGAACTCAATAATAAACAACCCAACTAAATTTGGGCAAAAGATTTGAAGACATACTTCATCAGAGAAGATACATGGCAAATAAGCATATAAAATTAAGCTCAACTTCAACAGTCATCAGGGAAATGCAAATTAACACCATTACAAACCCATTAGAACACCCCAAATTAAAAAGACCATTAATGCTAAATGTTAGGATACAGAGCAACTAGAACTCCAAAATAGTTTCTTCTGAAGTTAAACATACACTTAACCTATGGCCCAGTTATTCTACTCTTGTTTTTCCCAAGAGAAATTAAAGCATATGTTGATATAAAGAAGTGTACACAAAAGTACTGGCATTTTTATTGATATTAGCTTAAATCTGGAAACAACCCAAATGTCCATTAACATGTGGAACAATATACAAATTGTGGTTTATCTATACAATGGAATATTACTCAGTATTCTTACTCAGAAAATTTACAGATATACACATTAATATGGACGATTCTCACAGATAAATGCTGAGTGAAAGTAGTAAGACCTTAAAAAAATCTATTTTATGAGTTGTTTTCTATGAAATTTAGAAAAAGCAAATCTAATCAGTAATGACAGAAAGCAGTACAGTGCTCTTTAAGGTTTGAGGGAGATGGGGAACGGCTGCAAAGGGGTTTGGGAGAATTTCTGGTGATGGAAATGTTCTATATCTTGATTGTAGTGGTAATCATGAGGATATATACATTGGTTAAAACTCATTAAGCTGTACATCTGGCATGGGTACATTTTATTTTATATAAATTATATCCCAATAAACTTGATTAAAAAACCCATCATCACTCTAGTTTAAAGAAAGCAGAATGCTTTTTGGAATAACAGTCCATTTCAAATAATATGAGATCCAATTTTAAGATGAGTAGGCATCTAATAAATTATCTGACATTCTTTCCAGCAATAAATTACCCCCAATTACCACTTGGGTAAATCGTAATATTTCAATAGCTCATTAAAAATAACTCTTTTGAAGAAAACATACTTCTCACAAAAATATTGAGAAAAATCATACTACTTGTTTTTTAGACAGAGTCACACACACACACACACACACACATGCACACATATATTTTGACTTTGATTTTCAAAATCCTATGAGAAGGAAGAGGTTAGTTTTAATTACTTCTTGCTTGATATAATCACTAGAAGATTTAACCTTTTCCCAACTTTGCAGGCTCTAGTTAGAGCACTAGAGGGGCACTCCAGGTGGATGGAATACTGTTGAAACCACCATGGGAAAGAGAGGGTGTGAGAGCACATGCCGTGGATGGGGAGCTACACTCCTGCAACAACAGCTGGGGAAATGAAGCCTGAGAGGCAAACAAAGGTTTATCAACCACTGAAGGATTTCAGGCCATGACCAAATCTGCAGTTAGATCACTCTGGTGGCAGTTCAGGGGATTAACTGTGGGGCAGGATGAGAAGATTGGAAGGCAGAATATTACAGACAGAAAGCTACTAACTTGATCACTCCTTGAAAACAGGGAAGGTCGAGATTAAGGTCATGACAGTAAGGCTGAAAAGAGATGTTTCTGAGAGTATTTAGAAGGTAGAACTGATGGGACTTGGTCACTCTCTGAATATGGCATTAGGGGTGAGGAAGGATTCTAGGATGATTTCTGACTTGGGATTCTGAGTAACTGTACCATCCACCAAAAGAATATAAGAATATAAGAATATAAGAGAAGAAACAGGTTTGGGGGGAAGAAAATTAGAAACTCTCACTCTGTATAAAATGGGAGGAGAGCTAAAAATGGAACCTTAGGGAGCCTCAACATATTCATGAGTATCCAGAAGAAGAGTATGAAAAAGTGATGAAAAGGTGTATCTCAGATCACAGAGGACAGTATGATGAGAATTCTGTGATAGTAAAAGTGGTCAGCAAGCATCAAATGCTGAAAAGTCATCAAGTAACACTAAAAAAAAAAAAAAGAAAAATATATATCCTACTTGATACATACATGTATATACATGTATATATATATATATGTATGTATCAAGTAGGAAGTCTCTGGTGACCTTTCCAAGAGCAGTTCCAGGATACTAAAGATTCAGGTCAAAATTTGGTACTGTGAGGAATGAATGGGAAGTGAAGAAGCAGAGAAAGTCAGTGTTCATTATTATTTCAGTGAGTCTGACTATGAAAAGAAGAACATTTGATTAGTAACAGGAGAAACAATTTTAAGGAAGAGATGTTTGTTTTATGGTGTGGGCTGGGCCTAAATCTACTGGTGTAACAAGATTCACAGGTGAAGTGGGGAGGATGACAACATAAGGGGATCCATAGGAATGTAGTGGGATTCAGACTGGAACTAGCAGTGGAACTAGTCTTAGATAAGAGGAAGGGCTCCTCTTACACTGAATTGAGAAGGAAAGATTTATATCCACAATAATAAGATTTATGTTCAAGGTAAATTGTTGATTAGGGGAGTGGGTAGGTGGTGAGGAGCAGATAAACTTAGTGAAGTGCCAACTAAAAGGTAAGACTCTCTGTTGAGAGGGCAAGGAGCTGATCATATGAGTTTAAAGAGAGCAGTGAAAGTTGAAAAGGTACTGATGAGAATGCAAAAGCTTTAATTTCTCTGTAATATAATTAGGGACTCCTCTTTTGAAAATTAATTTCAGTCTACATATGTGGAAATATGGGACAATGATTGCCAAGCAAAGAAATCTGATTACATTTTGCTTTACATAAAACAGTACCTCTTGGCTTCCATGCGGGAGGATGATACTTCTAGCTCTCTCCTGAGGAAGACATGCTCTTCAAATTCTTCTAACAGTAGTGGAGGCCTTTTATTCACCCGAAACATTTGTGTGATGATTATAAGGATTTAGAATGGAAGTCCTAGCCTTGGAACAAAAGTTTTCCTTCAACATTACACTGACCTATTCTAAAAGTCAAACTCCAAAAATCTTAGCATATTGGCACCAGCCACTACCACGTTTACATATGACAGCATTCTATTTTAAACTATGATCTATGTCAGCTTCTTAAATTGTAAGCTACACCTTGCATGTCAAATTTTCCAAAGGCTTGCATAACAAGCTTATGAAAAAATCTCGTAAATGCTCCCTAGTGGAGAAACTGCACATGCAACTACCTGTTTATATATGCAGTAACTTGAATTATACATGAAAATTCCACATGGATGCCCAGAATCAGCACTGTGTTAATTCAAGAAGTATATTAAAATTTTTGGATGTATTTAGTAGCAGAACCTAGGAAAAATCTGTTCTTTAAACAGGGTTTTCTTAAAAAAAAAAAAAAAGATCTGTTAGTTGGAATCTACTGTTTCAAGGAATCAACTCTTCTTAGAAAAAATAATCTGTAATAAATATTAATCTTATAATACATTTTTTTAAAATTCTGGGAAACTCCATATTTAGATCTTTTAAGGAGTCTGTAAGCCTGTAAAATTTCCCCTATCCCATAAAACTTAAGAGTCATATTGAAAATAAAATTAAATGATAAATGTCAGTTGCAGAAGTTATCACCTTTTCATTTGAATGCTTGACTTCTATTGGATAATTCTCTTCCAAGAGACCTTCTTGGGAAAAAGAGGTGACAGCCAACTCATTGCCTAATTGATTTAGGAACAGTGCCCAGGGAGACAGTCCAATTAAGTTTACAAGCTGGCAATTAGCAGGAAGCCCTCTAAATCCCTACACTGAGAGCCTGTTTACTTTAGTAAGAAGGCAAATGTGCTAGAGATAGGAAGAGAAAGCTGTGCTTTTTGCAAAGCTGTTGTGAGTAGGCCCACAAGGGAGGGCTGAAGAAAAGCTAGGTATATGTGGGCAGACAGCCTTTTGTTTGACAGGTAACTGGGTAATTTAGAGAGACAGAGAGAGAGAGAGAAAGAGAGAGAGAGAGTGTGTGTGTGTGTTTTAACAGACATGCAAAACATCTAACATCCACTTTAATGAGTGTTGTGTATGGAGACATACAACTGTTAAACATGTAGCTGGGCAAAGTAGAACTGGATTATTTTACAATAAACGAGATTCCAAACATTTTTTTCTTGGACAACATGAACATTATAAAGATATTTAATTGCATTTTTATTATGTGGAAAGAATATAGCCCTTACATTATATTCATTATATCTTTCAGGTTAATCAAGTCATTTTCAACTAGATTTATTTCATGGGTTCAATTTCAGAGGTTTAGATACATTACAAAAAAAAAGTAAACTGACAGCTATTTAACAAATCCTACAATGTCTTTAAAAACTTAACTTGTATGACAGAAACAAATCATGTAATGGGCTTAGAAATATATTTACTTTTCTATGTTTCAAGTTGCAATAATATGCATTAATTAAAATCTAGTTTTTAAACCTAAGTGAGGTTCTCTCAAGAATGTTAAGTTATACAAAACTACCTAAAGAATATTATAGGGCATAGCTGGTAAGGCAAAACTGCAAAAGACAAATAAATCATACTAATACACTTTTATTTCAAAGTTTTCTGGTTGAGGGGTACCTGCTGGCTCAGTCAGTAGAACATACTACTCTTCATCTTCAGGTTGTAAGTTCAAGCCCTACGCTGGGTGTAAAGATTACTTAAAAATATTTAATATAGTAAAAAAAAGTTTCCTGGTTGAAATGGGCAACATTAATACACGATTTTCATAATACTGAAAAATCTTTGTCAATATTTTTATCTAAAGGAAACAAAAAAAAGTTATACAACTCTCTAACCAAATTCTCCAAACAGTCACATCCTTTTTTTTTTTTTTTAAAGATTTTATTTATTTATTTGAGAGAGAGAGAGTGAGAGAGAGAGCATGAGAGGGGGGAAGGTCAGAGAGAGAAGCAGACTCCCTGTGGAGCTGTGAGCCCAATGTGGAACTCGATCCCAGGGCTCCAGGATCATGACCTGAGCCAAAGGCAGCTGCTTAACCAGCTCAGTCACCCAGGTGCCCCAATTTCTCTTTGTTTAAAACATCTGTCTTACACATTCTAGTCTGGGAAGCAATGGATACCTATCATCTAAAATAATAGAAAATAGAAAAAAACATTTTATTCCTACAACACAGAACTTTAAAAAATTTATGTATGTATGTATGTATGTATGTATGTATGTATGTATTTAGACACAAGAGAGTACAAGTAGTGGAGAGAGAGAAGCAGGCTTCCCGCTGAGCAGGTAGCCTGATGTGGGGCTCGTTCCCAGGACCTGGGATCATGACCCAAACCAAAGGCAGCCGCTTAACCAAATGAACCAGCCAGGTGCCCCAAAACAGAACTTTTTAACAGGCATAGTAAGTACTTTTAAAATATTCACATATGTATTTATTTTGGATATAAAATGTGGGAGTTTAAGCTTTTTGTGCATCACAATGGACAATTAATGCAGTTTCCAAATTGTTCACTAATGTTCCTTAACGTTTAGAAAATCATCCACAAAGCTTTCTTAAAGAAACTATATGTGGGCACCTGGCTGGCTCAGTTGGTAGAGCACATGAGTTGATCTCAAGGTTGTGAGTTCAGGCATAGAGATTACTTGAAAAAAGAAAAAAAGGAACTATATGAAATGTTTGAAAGCCAAGCTTATTTATGGAATAACAGAAAACCTCCATTTCTAGAACGGTTTTATTCTCTTAATCATAATGTCACCATCATGAACATTTTAATTTACTTACTCACCAACTTTCTTGACTTACCAAGTTTAAACAAAAGTGCACCCAAAGGTCCTCTGTCAAACCTGAGGAAGAGGAGATCATAGATGTCCCCACGTTCTGTCTTCTGAGAAACCACCTGAGGAGCTATCCACTGCATTTGAACAAGACTGCTGGAAATGTCAAAGAATTTATTGAACTGCAGAGTCTCCCTGGGTGAGCGGTCTTCAGCCAGGAGCTGGATGTTAATAGGGGATAAAGCCATATCAAAAATCTGCAGTTCCCCTTGGTTGCTGCCAACTAGTAGAATGGCACCACTTGGGTGGCAACTTATTAATGAAGGCAAAAGTTCAGCCTGGGCTAAGAGAGTTACTCTACGGTGAGTTTCATACAGAATTACTGAAGAATCTTCACAGCCCAGTATTAGTTTGTCTTCAGTAATATTCCTGCAGCAGCTAATGGCCTTTGATCTTAGTGGTATTCTAGTTACTGATATACATTGGATTTTGTTCCGAACGCATTCATAGATGCAGCTGTCAGCCATGGGCTCTTTGTCTACACTGATGGAGTTCTCCACTGTCAACACCTGATAAGGCTGTTTGGTGCCAAAGCGAACATCCAGTAGATCCCATTCTGTGCGGACACAACTCAGGACCTGTAAGAAATGTATCATTTATGTTCAAACAGACCTTGGTTTTTCTTCAGTTGTCACACACAGGCCTGCATATTAATCCATCATCATACTAAAGAGCATCAATTATCACCCTAAACATCAGCAACATATAGGTATGTATGTCTATGTATTTTTGCATATATAATTCTCTCACATAGAACATATATAAATATGTGGCACATATAGAATACAGCTACAGAAATTATAAGATTTTAACATTAACACATTTTTTCTGAAAGACTATAAATAACATAAAGACAAATATGTTCAATATATAAAAATTAACAAGGTGGCCTTTTACTAAGATAATATGGTTAGCAGAATACCTAAAAACATCATAAGTTTAATTTTTAAAAAAAATGAATAAAGGACGTTAAACAATTTAGCTAATCTCACTCCTATCCACTACCCTTCCCAATTCTGAAATTTTTGATTAATTACTTACCAGAACACTTCTAATTAGTAGGGCAGGGTAGGCAAAGGAAAAGAACTAGAACCCTGTTAACAGTCTTATAGAAATATTTTACTATCAGAAATGATCTGAAGGTTGTTAAGTAGACAAATGACCAAGAGAAAGAAATCTTATATAATAATGCACTGGTTTTAAAACAAAACAAAAATTAAGACCTGATAAGTAATATGATTTGTCACTATTCATGAAATAAAATTTTTAAATCATATTTATTGTAGGTAGAAAAGGCTACAAGGAACACCTGGGCAGAAGAATTAAGAAATAAAAACATAGGCCATTCATAAAATCAAAATGCTAAGGATACCAACCACAAAAAGCCAACTAGGCTTTAAGCTTTAGCCAATCAAATAATTTCCTTTCTTCACTTCTGCACTTTCTCTATATAAGCTTATCCCCTGGTTCCTCTCAGCAGATTTCCTAACCACTTCTAGCTTGTCGCTGCCCAACTAGAATAAATTTTTGCTCAAATAAACTCTTAAAATTTTAAATATGCCTCAGTTTACCTTTTAACAACTTATGTCCTTTGCCTGAAATCCACATAGAGACTCAGTTCTTCCTACCAATCATATTCACCCTTGAAGAATTAGAACAAATGCAATTCCAGTTTCTGGATTCCTTCCAGCTGGGTGGCAACCTTTCTCTTTGATTACACCTCCTCTGTTCACTCTTCCCCACTGTAACTTAGCCAATGACTTGCTTGAGACATTCGGCCTTTCGTTTACTTCTGATATATTTTTTTAAAGATTTTATTTATTTATTTGACAGACAGAGATCCCAAGTAGGCAGAGCGGCAAGCGGGGAGGTGGGGCAGGCTCCCTGCTGAGCAGAGAGCCCGATGCAGGGCTCGATCCCAGAACCCTGAGATCATGACCTGGGCTGAAGGCAGAGGCTTAACGCACTGAGCCACCCAGGCGCCCCTACTTCTAATATTTGAACAAACATCCTCCTTTTTACTGTAAGCTTAAAAAAAACCCTGTCTCGGGAAATACAAATCAAAATCACAATGAGATACCACCTCATACCAGTCAGAATGGCTAAAATTAACAAGTCAGGAAATGACAGATGCTGGCGAGGATGCGGAGAAAGGGGAACCCTCCTACACTGTCGGTGGGAATGCAAGCTGGTGCAACCACTCTGGAAAACAGCATGGAGGTTCCTCAAAATGTTGAAAATAGAACTACCCTATGACCCAGCAATTGCACTGCAGGGTATTTATCCTAAAGATACAAACGTAGCGATCCGAAGGGGCACGTGCACCCGAATGTTTATAGCAGCAATGTCTACAATAGCCAAACTATGGAAAGAACCTAGATGTCCATCAACAGATGAATGGATAAAGAAGATGTGGTATATATACACAATGGAATACTATGCAGCCATCAAAAGAAATGAAATCTTGTCATTTGCGACGACGTGGATGGAACTACAGGGTATCATGCTTAGCGAAATAAGTCAATCGGAGAAAGACAACTATCATATGATCTCCCTGATATGAGGGAGAGGAGATGCAACATGGGGGGTTAAGGGGGTAGGAGAAGAGTAAATGAAACAAGATGGGAT
>NW_019154102.1:14712938-14735459 GCF_002288905.1 Enhydra lutris kenyoni
GGGGGGGTTATGGACATTGGGGAGGGTATGTGCTATGGTGAGTGCTGTGAAGTGTGTAAACCTGGCGATTCACAGACCTGTACCCCTGGGGATAAAAATATATGTTTATAAAAAAATAAAATTAAAAAAAAGAAAAAAGAAAAAAGAAAAAAAACCCCTGTCTCATCTATTTTACACTTCTTTTATGTGTCCTATGTAGCAGCTAGCCAAAACCTATGCAGGTAGTGGGTATGCAGTAAACTTTTAAAACTATGAATTAAATACACATGCATAATATAATGCTGGTTGAAATACCATACTTCCAGAAGGCTTAAAGTTTTGTAAAGGAAGCCTCTGGGCAGAAAACTGAGAGGCCAACTGACTCTGAATAGGGCCTGTACTCATACAGAGAAAGCCTAAAAGGAAGAGCCTAGCCAGATGGCAGTCCACGTATATTACAAATTAGGCTCAAGGTCCAGGGAGAAGGGTCCCAGGCTTCCTGATTTCCGAGAGTTTATGTCAACCCAACAGGCTCTGTAGTTTCACCAAAAGAAAGGGTAAGTATGAGATTGCAATTTATAAGAAATCTATATGTATGATTATTCAGATAACCAAAATATATTTCTCATATATATTTAGTCTTCTTCCACAGCTTCTGGCTCACAGGTCCCAAACTCTTGGAATTTCCTAAGTGCTGAGAGTGAAAAGGTGTCTTTTGTTAAGTTAATGAGTGTGAAGTACCTAAGGGTGTTGGTTGGTTGTCAAGGGTTGTCAACCAAGTGTTCAGAGGGTCAGAACGTTTGTACCATCCCCAGACCTCCCAGAGGGAAGAGGGGCTGGAGGATAACTCATTCACCAATGGCCAATGATTTAATTAATCATGCCTATGTAATTACGTCAAAAGGGTGGGGCTTGGAGAGTTTTGAGGTTGGTGAATTTATGGAGCTACCAGGAGAGTGGAAGCCTGGAGAGGGCCTGGAGGCTCTGAGCCCTTTCCCCATACTTTGCACTATACATCTCTTCTATCTAGCAGTTTCTGAGTTACGTCCTCTAATAATAAACTGGTGATATAATAAATAAAATGTTTCCCTGAGTTCTCTGAGCCACTCTGGCAAATAAATCAAACCCAGAGGGGTTAGAAGAATCTCTGATTTACAGACAGCCAGTCAGAAGTCCAGGTTGTTTTTTTAGACTGGCATCTGAAGTCCAAGGAGGTGGTTGTGGGAACTTCCAAACTGTAGCTGGTAGGTCAGAAACACAGGTACCAAAAGGGTTTGGTACTGGCCTTTGAAGTAAGGGTGGGGTGCACTCTTTTAGGATGGAGCCCTTAACCTGTGAGATCTCTAGGTAAATAGTATCAGAATTACAATACCCTCTTGGTATACAAGAATTGCTTGTTGGTATGGGGAAAACCCCCCATCCCATCACTAGAATTGGTACCAGGAAAAATTCCACTGTCAATCCCAGATAACTCAAAAACGCTAGTCAAGGTCAGAGGATCACCTGCTATCTTCTCCACTAAATAGCTCAAGTTCATTTAAGAAAAGAAAATGTCTACATGACATAAAGATACCATAGAAGTTTAAAGATTAATAAAGAGTCCAGGACAGCAGAGTAGGAGACCTAAGTTTCATCTGGTCCCAAGAATTCAACTAGACAGCTACAAATCATTCTGAACACTTGCAAACTCAAACAGAGGTCTAAGAAGAGAATAGTTACAACTCTACAAATAGAAAAGCAATCACTCTCTGCAAGACAGGAGATGTGGAGAAGTGAAACCAAGGTGATATATGGGAAGATAAACCATGCGGGGAAGGAGCCTCCATAAGCCAGCTATCAGAAAGTGATATAGCAGCAAAGCGCAAAATTGGAACTTTTAGAAGTCTGATTTAGTGAGGGACGACCTTGCCTGAAAGGTGCTCAGGTGGTGAAGTGGGGCAGAATCCTAGGTGGGAGTGTAGTCTCAGGATCAGAGGGGTCACAGGAAGACCAGGGTTGTCTGAGTGTGGCAGAGTTCCCAGGCATTGGAAGTGGGAAGCTGGTTGTAATCAGCTAGACCAAGAGTGGGCTCTCAGCTTGGAATTGCTATAAACCCCCAACCATGACACCATCGGGTGACTGATCAATAAGCAAGGGCCCAAGAAGTGGCAGAACTGGGGAGATTCCCCTTCCTCTCCTGGGGAAGAGCACTGCGGGTGTGTGCTGCAGGAGTCTGCAGGATTTGGAGACTCAAAACAGGGTCATGTTCCTGAGAAAGAAACACTTGGTAACAGGCTGGGTCAGCACAGAGAGTGGATGGAGAACAGAGAGACAGGAGTGACTGACTGCTTTTCCCTGAGGTTGCACTAAGGATGGGGCCCTGAACTCGCAGAGATGGGACTGGAGATTGGAAGGGTGCCATATTCATTCTCATCCTCAAAAGCGACATGGAAAGCCTTCAGGAAACAAAAGCCACATAGAGCAATCTAGAGACTTACTTTGCCTGGCCCCCTGGCAAGGGCAGTGAAATTCCACCTGAGGCAAACACACTTGAGAATCAAAGCAATAAGCCCCTCCCCCAGAAGATCAGTAAGAAAAATGAGCCAAGACCAAGTTTACCAATCACTGAGAACAACAAAACTCTAGCACTCCAGGAATATAGTATATAGAATTCATGTTTTTTCCCCCCATGATTCTTTAGTCTTTCAATCTTAATTTTTTTTCTCTTTCCTTTTTCAATCAATTTCTTATTTTATCAACTCTTTTTTAAAGTCTTTTTTAATGTTCATTTTTACAGTTATGTTCCATCCTTTTGTTGTATTTAATTTTATTCTTGTACACATATATATTATATAAATTTTATATATATATATATATATATATATATATATAAATATATAAAAATTTTTATTTTTTTTTTTTTTTTACAATTTTGGGATTCAGTTTCTTCTGAGAGACCTAAATACATCCAGAATCTAGTCTATGGCTCTGTTCTCCTCACCTGTTTGATTATATTGTTTCTCTTTTTCTTCTTTTTTTTTTTTTAATATATTTTATTTACTTCTTTGACAGAGAGAGACACATTGAGAGAGGGAACACAAGCAGGGGGATTGGGAGAGGAAGAAGCAGGCTTCCTGAGGAGCAGGGAGCCCGATGTGGGGCTTGATGTGGGGTTCAATCCCAGGACCCTGAGATCATCACCTGAGTCGAAGGCAGACGCCTAATGACTGAGCCACCCAGGCGCCCCTCTTTTTCTTCTTTTTTTAATTTTTGTTTTGTTAAAGTCTTTGTAAATTTTCATCTTTACAGTAACACTCTATGATTTCAATGTATTTAATTTTATTTTTGTGTATATATGTGTGTGTGTGTGTGTGTGTGTAAATATATATATATAAGCTTTTCTTTCTTTACACTTTTGAGATGTAGATTCTTCTAACAAACTGACCAAAATACACTTGGGATATAGTGCATTGCTCTGTTCTGTTTATTTATAAAATAATAATTTATAAAATAAATAATAAAACCTGTCTATTTGTATTCCTTTTTTTTTCTTTTTTACCTTTTCACTTTCATTTTTACAGTTACATTCTATCCTTTCATTGTATTTAATACTATTTTTGTACATATATAAGTTTTTATTTATTTAGAATTTTGGCATCTAGTCTTCTTTTTTTAAAATATTTTATTTATTTATTTGAGAGAGAGAGCAAGCAGAAGCAGGGGGAGTGGCAGAGGGAGAGGGAGAAGGAGGCTCCCCACTGAGCAGGAAGCCTGATGCAGGGCTTGATCCCAGGACCCTGGGATTATGACCTGAGCTGAAGGCAGATGCTTAACTGACTGAGCCACCCAGATGCCCAGCATCTAGTTTTCTAACAAACAGATGAAAATACACACAAGATCCAATGTATGGCTCTGTTCTGTCCACCCACCTGTCTGATTATTTTCCTTCTTTTTTTTTTTCTGGTTTTGGATCTCATCTGATTTATTTAGGGTATATTTCTCTGGGATCATTGTTGCTATCTTAGTATTTTGTTCTCTCATTCATCTATTCTTCTATGGACATAATGACAAGACAGAAAAGCTTACCTCAAAAAGGAGAACAAGAGACAGCACTGACTGCCAAGGACCGAATCAGTATGGACATAAGATGTTGGAACTAGAGTTCAGAATAACAATTATAAAAATACTAACTGGGCTTGAAAAAAACATAGAAGAAACCAGAGACTCCCTTTTTGGAGAAATAAAAGAACTAAAATCTAATGATGTGGAAATCAAAAAGGCTATTAATGAGATGGAATAAATGGAAAATGGAGGCTCTAATGTAGGATAAATGAGGCAGAAGAGTGAATTAATAATATAGAAGACCAAATGATGGAGAATAAAGAAGCTGAGAAAAAGAGAGATAAAAACTACTGGATCACAGGGGAGACTTTGAGAGAGAAGTGATACCATAAAGCAAAACAGTATTAAAACAATAGGGATCCCAGAATAAGGGGAAAGAGAGAGAGGGGCAGAAGGTACATTGGAACAAATTATAACAGAAAACTTCCCTAATCTGGGGAAGGAAACAGGCATCTAAGTCCAGGAGGCACAGAGAACCCCTGTCAAAGTGAATAAAAATAGGTCAACACCCTGACATATAATAGGTAAACTTGCAAATCTCAGAGACAAAGAGAAAATCCTGAAAGCAGTTTGGGACAAAAGGTCTCTAACCTACAAGGGTAGAAACATTAGATTGGCAGTAAACTGACCCAGAGAGTACTGGCAGGCCAAAGGGGACTGGCAAGATATATTCAAGGTGCTAAAAGAGAAAAATATTTAGCTGGTCATGATCTCAGATTGCTGGGATCAAGTCCCAGACAGGGCTCCCTGCTCAATGGAGACTCAGGTTCCAACTCTGTCCCCCACCCAGCTCGTGCTCTGTCTTAAATAAATACACAAAATTTTAAAAAAGAAAAATATACAGCCAAGAATACTTTATCCAGCAAGGATGTCATACAAAATAGAAGAGATAAAAATCTTCCAGGACAAACAAAAAACTTCCATTATTATGATCACAAAATAATTTGTGATCACCAAAATAGGCCTACAAGAAATATTAAAAGGGATCTTTTAGCAAACAGAGAGCCCGGAAGGAAAAAACACAATATACAAAAACAGTGACTTTACAGGTAATACAATGGTACTAAATACCTATTTTTCAATAGTTATTCTGAGTGTAAATGGGTTAAATGCCCAAATCAAAAGATAAAGGATATCAGATTGGGTAAAAAAGCAAAACCTATTGATATGCTGTCTGTGAGATACTCATTTTAGACTCGAAGACACCTCCAGTTGAAAGTGAGGGGGTGGAAAACCATTTATCCTGTTAATGGATATCAAAAGAAAGCAACCCTTATATCAGACAAAACAGATACTAAACCAAAGACTGTAATAAGAGAAGAAAAAGGTCACTATACCATAATTAAAGGGTCTCTCCAACAAGAAGATCTAAATATTGTAAATATTTATGCCCCTAACACAGGAGCAGCCATTTGTATAAATCAATTAATAACAAAATTAAAGAAACACATTGGTGATAATACAATAATAGTAGGGACTTTAACACCCCACTCACTGAAATGGAGAGATCATCTAAGCAAAAGATTGACAAGGAAACAAGGGCTTAGAATGACACACCAGACCATATGGACTACACAGATGTATTCAGAGAATTCCATTCTAAAGCAACAGAATACACATTCTTCCTGAGTGCACATGGGACATTGTCCAGAATAGATCACATCCTGGGTCACAAATCAGATCTCAACCGGTACTAAAAGGCCGGGATCATTCCCAGCATATTTCCAGACCACAGTGCTTTGAAACCTGAACTCCATGACATGAGGATGTTTGGAAAGAACTCAGATATGTGGAGATTAAAGAGCATCCTACTAAAGAATGAATGGGTAAACCAGGAAATTAAAAAGGAATAAGAAAAAATTCATGGAAATAAAAGAAAATGAAAACACAACAGTTCAAAACCTTAGGGATGCAGTAAAGGTGGTCCTTAGAGGGAAGTATATAGCAATACAAGCCTTTCTCAAGAAATAAGAAAGGTCTCAAATACACAACCTAACCTTATACCTTAAAGGAGCTGGAGAAAGAACAGCAAATAAAGCCTAAACTCAGCAGGAGAAGAGAATTAATTAAGATTGGAGCAGAGATCAATGAAATCAAAAGCAAAAGAACAGGAGAATAGATCAACAAAACTAGGAGCTGGTTTCTTGAAAGAATTGATAAGATCAATAAACCTCTAGCCAGACTTATCAAAAAGAAAAGAGAAAGGACCCAAATTAATAAAACCATGAATGGAGGAGGAGTGATCACAACCAATACCGAAGAAATACAAACACTTTTAAGAACATACAATGAGCAACTATATGCCAACAAATCAGTCAATCTGTAAGAACGGGATGCATTACCAGAGACGTAAAAACTACCAAAACTGTAACAGGAAGAAATAGAAAACCTGAACAGACCCATAACCAGTAAGGAAATTGAACCAGTAATCAAAAACCTCCCAACAGACAAGAGTCCAGGGCTGGATGGCTTCCCAGGGGAATTCTACCAGACAATTTCAAGAAGAATTTTCTGAAGCTGTTTCAAAAAACAGGAATGGAAGGAAACCTTCCTAACTCTTTCTATGAAGCCACCATTACCTTGATCCCTAAACCAGACAAAGACCCCATTAAAAAGAAGTACAAACCAATATCCCTGATGAACATGGATTCAAAATTTCTCACCAAGATACTAGCCGATAGGATCCAACAGTACATTACAAAGATTATGCACCATGACCAAGCAGGATTTATTCCTGGATTGCAAGGGCAGTTCAATATCCATAAATTAATCTATGTGATACAGTACATAAGTAAAGGCCAGGAATCATATGATCTTCTCAATAGATGCAGAAAAAGCATTTAACAAATTACAACATCCTTTCTTGATAAAAGCTCTTCATAGTACAAGAATAGAGGGAAAATACCTCAATATCACAGAAACCATATATGAACAGTCCACAGTGAATAAAATTCTCAATGGGGAAAAAAATTAGAGCTTTTCTCCTAAGGTCAGGAACACAGCAGCTATTCAACATAGTATTATTCAACATATTCAACATAGTACTGGAGGTCCTGGCCCCAGCAACGAGACAAGAAAAAGAAATAAAAGGCATCCAAATTGGCAAAGAAGTCAAACTCTTACTATTTGCAGATGACATGACACTCTATGTGGAAAACCCAAGAGACTCTACCCCAAAATTGCTAAAACTCATACAGGAATTCAGCAAAGTGGCAGAATATAAAATCAACAGACAGAAATCAGTTCCACTTCTATACAATAACAACAAGACAAAAGAAAAAGAAAGTTAAGGAGCCAATCCCATTTAACAATTGGACTAAAAGCCATAGGATACCTAGGAATAAACCTAACCAAAGAGGCAAAGGATCTGTACTCAGAAAACTATAAAACACTCATAAAAAAAATTGAGGAGACACAAAGAAATGGAAAAACATCCCATGCTCGCAGATTGGAAGAACAAATATTGGGAAAATATCCATGCTACCTAGAGCAATCTATATAGTCAATGCAATCCCTAACAAAACACCATCAGCTTTTTTCACAGATATGGAACAAAGAATCCTAAAATTTGTATGGAACAAGAAAAGACCCCGAAGAGCCAAAGGAAAGTTGAAAAAGATAACCAAAGCTGGTGGCATCACAATTCCGGACTTCAAGCTTTATTACAAAGCTGTAATCCTCAAGACAGTAGGGTACTGGCACAGAAAAAGACACATAGATCAAAGGAACAGAACAGAGAACCCAAAAATGGACCCTCAATTATATGGTTAACTAATCTTCAACAAAGCAGGAAAGTATATCCAGTGGAAAAAAGACAGTCTCTTCCACAAATAGTGTTGGGAAAACTGGAAAGCCACCTGCAGGAGAATGAAAACTGGACCATTTTTTTACACTGTACACAAAAAGAGACTAAAAATGGATGAAATACTTAAATATGAGACAGGAATCCATCAAAATCCTAGAGAACACAGGCAGTAACCTCTTTGACCTTGGCTTCAGCAATTTCCTGCTAGACACATCTCCAAAGGCAAGGGATCCAAAGGCAAAAATGAACTATTGGGACTTCATCAAGATAAAAAGCTTTTGCACAACATAGGAAACAGTAAACAAAACCAAAAGATAACCAATACAATGGGACACAAAGGGCTAGTATCCAAAATCTATAAAGAACTTATCAAACTCAACACCCAAAGAACAAAGAATCCAATTAAGAAATGGGCAGAAGGGGCACCTGGGTGGCTCAGTCGGTTAAGCGTCTGCCTTCAGCTCAGGTCATGATCTCAGGGTCTTGGGATCGAGCCCCACATCGGGCTCCCTGCTCGGTGGGGAATCTGCTTCTCCCTCTTCCACTCCCCCTACTAGTGTTCCCTCTCTCTGTGTGTGTCTCTTTCTGTCAAATAAATAAATAAAATCTTAAAAAAAAAAAAAGAAAACAAATGGGCAGAAGACATGAATAGACATTTCTCCAAAGAAGACATACAAATGGTCAACAGACACATGAAAAAATGTGCCATATCACTCAGCATCAGGGAAATACAAATCAAAACCACAATGAGATACCATCCCACACCAGTCAGAAAGACTAAAATTAGTAAGTCAGGAAATGACAGATGTTGATGAGGATGCAGAGAAAGGGGAGCCCTCTTACACTGTTGGTGGGAATGCAAGCTGGTGCAGCCACTCCGGAAAACAGTATGCAGGTTCCTCAAAACGTTGAAAATAGAGATACCCTATGACCCAGCAATTGCACTAGTAGGTATCTACCCCAAAGATACAAATGTAGTGATCTGAAGGGGCACCTGCACCCCAATGTTTACAGTAGCAATGTCCACAATATTCAAACTATGGAAAGAGCCCAGATGTCCATGGACAGATGAATGGATAAAGAGGATGTGGTATATAATATATATATATATATATATACACACACAATGGAATACTACTCGGCCATCAAAAAATTGAAATTTTACCTTTGCAATGACATGGATAGAACTAGGAGGTTATTATGTTAAGCAAATAAGTCAATCAGAGAAAGACAACTATCATATGATCTCACTCATATGTGGAATTTAAGAAATAAAACAGAAGATCACAGGGGAAGAGAAGAAAAAATAAAACAAGACAAAAATCAGAATGGAAGACAAACCATTAGAGAGTCTTAACCATATGCAACAAACTGAGGGTGCTGGAGGGGAAGAGGATGGGGAGTTGTGGTAACTGGATGATGGACACTAAGGATGGCATGTGATGTAATGAGCACTGGCTATTATGTAAGACTGATGAATCACTGACCTCCACCTCTGAAACCAATAATACATTATATGTTAATTGAATTTAAATAATAAAAATCTAAATATATATAAATAAAAAGGAAAATAATAAAGATTAAAAAATATTTGAGTGTGTGTAGGTTTCAATAGAGTAATCCCACCAAAAATAAGAAGAAGCAAGAAAATAGGGTACTATGCTAACCACTTTTCATACATTATTTTATTCCATCTTTTTAATACTCCAACATTTGGTATTACAACCTATGTTCTAGAGATAAGGAAAATGAGGGTCAGATGGTTTACAATGTCTTTGATCCCAAAGTTACTAAGTGATAGAGCTGTAGTTTCAAATCCAGGTCTGTCTGACTCTAAAAACCAAGGTTTCTGCAAGACACCCTGCTTTGCTAGCACAGGGAATCAATAGTTCTTTTCCACTTTTCCATGAATGTCCCAGCTTTTCCTCAATGTGATCAGAGGGCATGAATGAGAAGAACCACAGGGCATTAGGAACCTCAAGTGTAGTGGAAGGCTCCTCACAGAGCTAAGGAGTGAGAATTAGGTGAAGGAACTGAAGAGACAAATTATGCAAATGTCAATGGAGCCTGTTAACCTAGGGATGAAAAAGGAGCTTGTGCTGATGATCTGGGAAACCTTACTTAGCATGACTGAGGAAATCTGGAAGGCAAAGGTATTAATAAACTGACTTCTTTTAAAGATGCTTCATTCTTGTATTGATTGAGTTGTACTAAAAATAGACAGCACACTCTGTAGGTGTAAATGTAAAAACATCCCAAAATGAACCAAATACAAACTAAACTATTTCCTCACCACAAAAATTATACAAACACAAACATCTTTGCCAGTTTCTGCATTTGTACAGGAGAAAAAAAGGAAAACTTTAAGTTTTTTCTATGATGTTACATGAAATGTTTTGAAAATAGTACTATGTCATGAATAGAAAGGGTCCAACTTATATCACTTTTAAAATATAATAAGATGACAGCATTAAAATCCAAAATACCTATAGGCTTAAAAGTATTTGACAGAGTTAGGTTCAAATTTAATTCTAACTTGGACTTGACCCAGTACAATAGCCACTGAGCAACGCTGCATAGCAGAAGCAGCACATAACAGGGGCTGACTCCTGGTTTTGGTGATAGAGAGCTCTTGAGTCTGGGTCAAGATAACCCCTTGGAACTGTGGTTTTCTCATCTCTAAGATGTGGATTTATTCACCTGTACTGCAGGATTGCCATATGATTTAAAAATGACAGGGGCACCTGGGTGGCTCAGTGGGTTAAACCTCTGCCTTCAGCTCAGGTCATGATCTAAGGGACATGGGATCAAGCTCCACATTGGGCTCCCTGCTCAGTGGGGAGCCTGCTTCACCCCCCACCCAACCCCGCTGTCTGGCTCTCAGCCTACTTGTGATCTCTGTCAAATAAATAAATAAAATCTTTAATAAAAATAATAACACATACTTATATGCAGGGGACAGAGGAGACCACAATAAACAGTGGCAATCCTTGTTGTTCCTGAAGAGCAAGTCATGGAGTTTTTCACAAGAACAGCAGATAAAAAGAATGAGAGACACTAATCATAAATAAATTCCAAATCTGGTTATTTAGAATTTGTGGCTGACACTTAACATAGTTGCAAACTATAAATGTGGAAGATAATTTTAAACATAGGAAAGATGTAACCTATAAGTTGATATTAAAGTGATTTCATTTATTTATGATATTTAGTGCTGGGCTTGGCATATGGTAGTAGCTCAATAAATATGACTGAATATATTTTAAATAAGATATATAATATTCATACTTAATTACAGGCTTTTAAATTCATTTAAAATCATACATAATTATGTGATATTTAAAAACAGTCAATATTATCAGAATTAACATTTCAGTCCATGAAAATATGAAATCTGTACATATAGATACTGTCACAATAAAGTTATCAGGTACTATTATAAACAAGAAGCAGTAATAAATACCTAGTGACTTAAGCATATCTACATAGAGAAATGCTTATAAATAATTTGACTGACACAGCACAAAACCTTATTGCAAATTTCAGTCAATCAGGAATACTGCAATGATAATTGATATTACCTAATGTGATATTAATATTTTTAATTGATAGGAAAAGTGGACTGAGATTCCAGTTAAAATTCTGAAGCAAGACATTTTGTTTATAAGAAGTAGAAGAAACAGGTAATCATCAATAAAAGTAGACTCAACTCAGCTAAAATAAAGCAATGAGATGCAGAAGAAGAAAATTCAGTCCTTCTGATTTTCTACAAAAATGCTAATGTGATGGACCAAGGTTATGAAAATAAAGTATTATACATGCATTTTCAGCAGCCTTTTAAAGTTATTAAAATATATCCTATTGACTGAAGAGGTATATGAAGGAAAATGTGTCAATACATATTTTACCTATAAGATGCTTTGTTAGCAGATCATTTGCAAATAAGAAGTTGAAAACACCAAATCCAATTATGCAGTTATTGCAAAATACCAAGAAAAAAACAGACTTTTTAAAATCTAAACTTGCATATACTAAGACATCTCTCATATTCATGCAGCTAGTTTTTCCTCCCCAAATGAACTTAGTTCGAAGTACTAGTCAGGACATAATCAGGCCAAGAAATAATGTTAAGATAAAGAAATTTTAAAATGTGGTGTGTAGTGAAGGGAGAAATGTTAAGTGACAATGCCCTAAAGGAAAAAGCACAAAGGAGAGGAAAGACAGAGAACCTTGGCTGGTGATATTCATGTAAGCTAGCAAGATTAATTTGAAGTCTACTATTACCATCCATTAGACATGTTTAATGCTATCCTCTACAAACTTCATGATCAAGAATCTCTCATTTAGTTCTTGGCCTTTTTTTCTTTTTATGGAGGTCTAATTGACATTAACATTATATTACTTTCAGGTGTTTAACACAGTGATTCAATATTTGTATACATTGTGAAATGACCATTACAGTAAGTCTCCTTAATATCCATCAACATACACAGTTACAAAGTTTTGTCTTGTGATAAGTACCTTTTTAAAAAAAATTTTTTTTAAATTAACATATAATGTATTATTAGCCCCAGGGGTACAGGTCTGTGAATCGCCAGGTTTATACACTTCATAGCACATACCTTTCCCAATGTCCACAACCCCACCACCCTCTCCCTCTCCCCCTCCCCCCAGCAACCCTTAGTTTGTTTTGTGAGATTTAAGAATCTCTTATGGTCTGTCTCCTTCCCGATACCATCTTGTTTCATTTATTCTTTTCCTATGCCTCAAACCCCCCATGTTGCCTCTCAACTTCCTCATATTAGGGAGATCATATGATAATTGTCTTTCTCTGACTGACTAATTTCACTAAGCATAATACCCTCTAGTTCCATCCACGTCATCGAAAATGGCAAGATTTCATTTCTTTTGATGGCTGCATAGTATCCCATTGTGTGTGTGTGTGTGTGTATCACATCTCCTTTATCCATTCATCTGTTGATGGACATCTGGGTTCTTTCCATACTTTGGCTACTGTGGACATTGCTGCTATAAACATTCATGTGAATGTGCCCCTTCAGATCACTACGTTTGTATCTTTAGGGTAAATACCCAGTAATGCAATTGCTGGGTCATAGGGTTGCTCTATTTTCAACTTTTTGAGAAACCTCCATGCTGTTTTCCAGAGTGGTTGCACCAGCTTGCATTCCCACCAACAGTGTAGGAGGGTTCCCCTTTCTCCGCATCCTTGCCAGCATCTGTCATTTCCTGACTTGTTAATTTTAGCCATTCTGACTGCTGTGAGATGATATCTCATTGTGGTTTTGATTTGTATTTCCCTGATGCCGAGTGATGTGGAGCATTTTTTCATCTGTCTATGGGCCATCTGGATGTCTTCTTTGCAGAAATGTCTGTTCATGTCCTCTGCCCATTTCTTGACTGGATTCTTTGTTCTCTGGGTGTTGAATTTGATAAGTTCTTTATAGATTTTGGGTACTAGCCCTTGTGATAAGTACTTTTAAGATTTGCTCTCTTAGCAACCTTGAGTTCTTGGTTTTAATGCTATCTTCAGGCATTCCCCAGATAAGGTGAATTCTGAAATCTTATAACTCTTTAAAAGATTCTTAAAATATACATGCCAGGTTTCAGGAAATGATCAAGTAGAATTCAGGTGGGAATGGCTGCGGTAAAGAACATGGTGAAAAGTTTTAATACAAGCATATTGAAGAGCCAAACAATGAGATGGGGAAGAACATTATAGATAACTAAGGGATGTAAAAATGAAGACTTTTATAATGTGTGGTAATGGGATCGAGGTCTGGAAATCTCTAGAAAAAGATCTCTGTTTTAATCTAAGGTAATAGGAAGGCACAAAGAAAAGCACGGAAACATGGGCTAAAAGGCTATGCAATGGTCCAAGTGGCCAATTTAGAGAGACTGTGACACCAGACAAGAGGGAGATGACCATGGTTCAATGTTTTATTTTTTGTTGTTTGCTTTTTGGTCTTTTTGCTTTTTTAAAGAAAACTGTGTAATAAAGAAAGAAGTGATAAGAACTTAAAAATTCAAGCTAAGAAAAAGCAGAAAAGATAAAGAAGAGTCCTAAAGGACTTGGAATTTCCCAACTTCAAGGATAAACAGGCCAGTAGTCTCCTTCCTAAAGTGAATTGTTTCAGTCAAGTTTAAATCAGTCAGCTTTAAGGTTGAAACTTGAAAAACATACATTGAGAAGACTTCATTTTTATTCTTAAAAAAAGCTAAATTTGAAAAAAAAAAAAAAGTAGAACTGATCCAAAAGTCATCAAAAAGGGAACAGTACAGACAAGGAAAAGCATAAGCAGTCAATATGACTGATGCCCTGTCTGGAAGATATTTTTAAAATTAAGAAAGCACAGAAAGCAGAAAAGCAATTACAGTGAGCTGGAGATAGGCTCAAGATTGTCATGTTTCATGTTTAGCTGTAGAGGGTTGATTCAAACTTAAGTGTTTATCGGGGCACCTGGTTGGCTCAGTCAGTAGAGCATAAGACTCTTGATCTCACGGTCATGAGTTCAAGCCCCATGTTGGGCAGACAGCTTTAAAAACTATGACCATGAATACAGCATCCCTGATTCTGGCACTACAGTTTTGAATCTCTCTAAATCCCCATATTAAAGAAACAGTTTGACTAAGTGCAAAACCAAAAACCCATGGATGACTAGATAAGGATTAAAAGAGAGAGAACATTATATGTAATGACTTTATGCTCCAGTAATGTAAATAAAGTACAGCTATTTAAAAATGGAAAGGAAAGAAGTGGTAAGAACATGGGCAAAAAATTTTCTGAATGTTCTCATAAATTTATATTAGTTGTAATAGTATTAGTATGATTATTCTCAGACCATTAGGTATGTACTGTGAAATAAAGTAAGCAAGTAATTATGGAACAAATATAATTTGTCCCCCACGTACCAGCAAACTAGGACTTTTGGTATGAAAAAGAGGAGATACAGATGCAATACAGAAGAGATTAAATTTAAAACCCTGTATCCTGAATTCAAGTTAGAAGTAACAATGTGAACTCACTCTGAAAACATAAATATATAAAATCTCTAGCTCATTCTACTAAAACAATGACCAATCCAGTAAGAACAACACATTATCCCTAGCTCCCAAACTTGGGCTTAAAATACCTTTTTCCATTAAAAGAAACTAGAGCTTATTGAAGAAATGGCTAATTCCAGGTCTGAGGAAGGAAATGTACAAGATAAGCATGAAAGATATTTGTCATACTAAATAGCAGGGAAGCTACCCAAGACTACTGAAATCACGACAGAAAAAGGAGCCAACTTGTAGAGGCTCCCAAACATAAGACAAGTCTGAGCTCTCAAAATGATAACAAGTAAAATTTATAAAACTCATCAAGTCAAACAATATATTTAAACCCATTAATTAATAATGCTACTTGAAAAACAGAAACTAATTGGTTACCTTCAAGGAGTGATAAGGAACCAATTCATTATCTTCAAAACTAGCAATAAAAGAAACTGACATTTATCCTGGTTATACTATCTATATGAATTCATCCACTGGGAAAACAAATAGGAGATGAGTGGAATTATTTCTTTATAAAAGTATCCCAATTAGTAAATGAAAAAAATAATATAATTAGAATATCACCATTTGCAACCCTACTGAATTAACATTAGGATGTAGGCACTGATCATTAATAGGTGCTAACATTAAAAGACAACCAGGGGGAGGAGTCAAGATGGCAGAGAAGTAGCAGGCTGAGACGACATCAGGTAGCAGGAGATCAGCTAGATAGCTTATCAAACCATTGCAAATGCCTACAAATCCAACAGGAGATTGAAGAGAAGAAGAGCAACAATTCTAGAAACAGAAAATCGACCACTTTCTGAAAGGTAGGACCGGTGGAGAAGTGAATCCAAAGAGACGGGAAGATAGACTGCGGAGGAGGGGCCGGCTCCCGGCAAGCGGTGGAACAACAGAGCACAAAATCAGGACTTTTAAAAGTCTGCTCCACTGAGGGACATCGCTCCAGAGGCTAAACGGGGGTGAAGCCCATACGGGGTCAGTGTGGCCCCAGGTTCCGCAGGGTCACAGAAGGATCAGGGCTGTCTGAGTGTCGCAGAGCTCACAGGTATTAGAGCAGGGAAGCCGGCTACAGAGACAGAGCCCAGGAGTGAGCTCTCAGCTCGGGGTTACCTTGAACTGGTCACAGGCTGGGTGAGCTTGGAGCGCAGCCGGAGGCCAGGGAGACAGGAATGATTCAGCGCTTTTCTCTGAGGGCGCACTGAGGAGTAGGGCCCCGAACTCTCGGCTCCTCTGGGCTGGAGGTTGGGAGGTCGCCATTTTCATTCCTGTCCTCCGGAACTCTACAGAAAGAATTCAGGGAACAAAAGCTCCCAAAAGCGAACCCAAGCGGATTACTTAGCCTGGCCCCTGGTAAGGGCGGTGCAATTCTGTCTCGGGCAAAGACACTTGAGAATCACTAAAACAGGCCCCTCCCCCAGTAGATCAATAAGAAATCCAGGCAAGACCAAGTTCACTTACCAAGGAGAACAGTGGAATTCCAGAGGAGGAGAAAGCAAAGCATGGAATTCATGGCTTTCTCCCCATGATTCTTTAATCAATTAATTTTTACAGTTAATTTTTTAAATTTTAATTACAGTTTTTTTAATTTTATTTTTTTCTTCTGCTAAATTTTACTTTAGCCTTTACCCATTCCTCTCTAACGTTTTTTAACTACTTGATCTTAACAATACCTTACATTAAAAAAAATAATCTTTTTTGAACCTTCATTATTATAGTTATATTTTATCCTTCGTTGTATCTAACTTTATGTTTTGTATACACATAGGGTTTTTTCTTCTAAAAAATTTGGGGTACAACTTCTTCTAATATATAAAAATATACCCTAAATCTAGCTCCAGGCTTGTTCTAGTCTCCAGCCTGAGAAAATTCTCTCCACTTTCTTTTTCTTTATTCTCCCAACTTACTTTATCAACTCCTTTATTAGAAATTAATTTTTTTTTCATCTTTATAGGCATATTCCTTCCCTTCATTGTGTTTACCCTTATACATGTTTTTCATTCTTTAAAATTTTGGGAGGTAGTTTCTTCTAAGATACCAAAATACTCCCAAAATTAAGTGGGTGACCGTGTTTTAGTCACCAGTCTAATATATATATATATATTTTTTTCTTCTTTATATTTTTCCTTTATTTGTTTTCTTTTTTTCTGAATTTTCTTTTTTTTTTTTTAAGATTTTATTTATTTACTTGAGAGAGAGACAGTGAGAGAGAGCATGAGCAAGGAGAAGGTCAGAGGGAGAAGCAGACTCCCCATGGAGCTGGGAGCCCGATGCGGGACTCGATCCCGGGACTCCGGGATCATGACCTGAGCCGAAGGCAGTCGCCAACCAACTGAGCCACCCAGGCGTCCCTCTGAACTTCTTTTTATCCTCTTTCTCCCCCCCATGATTTGGGGTCTCTTCTGATTTGGTTAAAGTGCATTTTCCTGAGGGTATTTGCCACCCTTTTAGTATTTTATTTGCTCCTTCAAATATTCTTATCTGGACAAATGACAAGGCGGAAAACTTACCACAAAAAAGAACAAGGGGCAGAACCGAAGGCTAGGGACCTAATAAATATGGACATTGGTAATATGTCAGATCTAGAGTTCAGAATGATGATTCTCAAGGTGCTACCCGGGCTTGAATGAGGCATAGAAGATATTAGAGAAACCCTCTCTGGAGAGATAAAAGCCCTTTCTGGAGAAATAAAAGAACTAAAATCTAACCAAGCTGAAATCAAAAAAGCTATTAATGAGGAGCAATCAAAAATGGAGGCTCTTACTCCTAGGATAAATGAGGCAGAAGAAAGAATTAGTGATACAGAAGACCAAATGACAGAGAAAAAAGAAGCTGAGCGAAAAAAGAGATGAATGAATACTGGTCCACAAGAGGAGAATTTGAGAGATAAGTGATGTCATAAGATGAAACAACATTAGAATAATTGGGATACCAGAAGAAGAAGAAAGAGAGAGAGGAGCAGAAGGTATATTGGAGGGAATTATTGTAGAGAATTTCCCTAAAATGGCAAAGGAACAAGCATCAATATAGGAGGTGCAGAGAACACCCCTCAAAATCAATAAGAATAGGTCCACACCCCGTCACCTAATAGTAAAATTTACAAGTATTAGCGACAAAGAGAAAATCCTGAAAGCAGCCTGGGAAAAGAAGTTTGTAACATACAAGGGTAAAAACATTAGATTGGCAGCAGACTTATCCACAGAGACCTGGCAGGCCAGAAAGAACTGGCATGATATATTCAGAGCACTAAATGAGAAAACATGCAGCCAAGAATACTATATCCAGCTAGGCTATTAATGAAAATAGGAGAGATAAAAAGCTTCCAGGACAAACAAAAACTGAAAGAATTTGCAAACATCAAACCAGCTTTACAGGAAATATTGAAAGGGGTCCTCTAAGCAAAGAGAGAGCCTAAAAGAGGTAGACCAGAAAGGAAGAGAGACAATATACAATAAAAGTCACCTTACAGGCAATACAATGCCACTAAATTCGTATCTCTCAATAGTTACCCTGAATGTAAATGGGTTAAATGCCCCAATCAAAAGACACAGTGTATCAGAATGGATAAAAAACAAAACCAATCAATATGCTGCCTACAAGAAACTCATTTTAGACCCGAAGACATCTCCAGATTTAAAGTGAGGGAGTGGAAAACAATGTACTGTGCTAATGGACATCAGAAGAAAGCTGGGGGGCACCTGGGTGGCTCAGTGGGTTAAGCCGCTGCCTTCGGCTCGGGTCATGATCTCAGGGTCCTGGGATCGAGCCCCACATCGGGCTCTCTGCTCAGCAGGGAGCCTGCTTCCTCCTCTCTCTCTGCCTGCCTCTCTGCCTGTTTGTGATCTCTCTGTCAAATAAATAAATAAAAATCTTTAAAAAAAAAAAAAAAAAGAAGAAAGCTGGGGTGGCATTCCTTATATCAGATCAATTAGATTTTAAGCCAAAGACTATAATAAGAGATGAGGAAGGACACTATATCATACTCAAAGGGTCTGTCCAACAAGAAGATCTAACAATTTTAAATATCTATGCCCCTAACATGGGAGCAACCAATTATATAAACCAATTAATAACAAAATCAAAGAAATACATCAACAATAATACAATAATATTAGGGGACTTTAACATCCCCCTCACTGAAATGGACAGATCATATAAGCAAAAGATCAACAAGGAAATAAAGGCCTTAAATGACACACTGAACCAGATGGACATCACAGATATATTAGGAACATTCCATCCCAAAGCAACAGAATATACATTCTTCTCTAGTGCACATGGAACATTCTCCAGAATAGACCACATCCTCGGTCATAAATCAGATCTCAACCGGTATCAAAAGATTGGAATCATTCCCCACATATTTTCAGACCACAATGCTCTGAAGCTAGAACTCAATCACAAGAGGAAATTTGGAAAGAACCCAAATACATGGAGACTAAACAGCATCCTTCTAAAAAATGAATGGGTCAACCAGGAAATTAAAGAACAATTGAAAAAATTCATGGAAACAAATGATAATGAAAACACAATGGTTCAAAATCTGTGGGACACAAAAAAGGCAGTCCTGAGAGGAAAAATATATAGCGGTACAAGCCTTTCTCAAGAAACAAGAAAGGTCTCAGGTACACAACCTAATCCTACACCTAAAGGAGCTGGAGAAAGAACAACAAAGAAAGCCTAAACCCAGCAGGAGAAGAGAAATCATAAAGATCAGAGAAGAAATCTATGAAATAGAAACTAAAAAAATAATAGAACAAATCAACGAAACTAGGAGCTGGTTCTCTGAAAGAATTAATAAGATTGATAAACCCCTGGCCAGACTTATCAAAAAGAAAAGAGAAAGGACCCAAACAAATAAAATCATGAATGAAAGAGGAGAGATCACAAACAACACCAAAGAAATACAAACAATTATAAGAACATACTATCAGCAACTCTACGCCAACAAATTCGACAATCTGGAAGAAATGGATGCATTCCTAGAGACATATAAACTACCACAACTGAACCAGGAAGACATAGAAAACCTGAACAGACCCATAACCAGTAAGGAGATTGAAACAGTCATCAAAAATCTCGAAACAAATAAAAGTCCAGGGCCAGACGGCTTCCCAGTGGAATTCTACCAAACATTTAAAGAAGAATTAATTCCTATTCTCCTGAAACTGTTCCAAAAAATAGAAATGGAAGGAAAACTTCCAAACTCATTTTATGAGGCCAGCATCACCTTGATCCCAAAACCAGACAAGAATCCCATCAAAAAAGAGAATTACAGACCAATATCCTTGATGAACACAGATGCGAAAATTCTCATCAAAATACTGGCCAATAGGATCCAACAGTACATTAAAAGGATTATTCACCACAACCAAGTGGGATTTATTCCAGGGCTGCAAGGTTGGTTCAACATCCGCAAATCAATCAATGTGATACAATACATTAATAAAAGAAAGAACAAGAACCATATGATACTCTCAATAGATGCTGAAAAAGCATTTGACAAAGTACAGCATCCCTTCCTGATCAAAACTCTTCAAAGTGTAGGGATAGAGGGCACATACCTCAATATTATCAAAGCCATCTATGAAAAACCCACCGCAAATATCATTCTCAATGGAGAAAAACTGAAAGCTTTTCCGCTAAGGTCAGGAACACGGCAGGGATAGTCCGTTGTCACCACTGTTATTCAACATAGTACTAGAAGTCCTAGCCTCAGCAATAAGACAACAAAAAGAAATTAAAGGCATCCAAATCGGCAAAGAAGAAGTCAAACTATCACTCTTTGCAGATGATATGATACTATACGTCGAAAACCCAAAAGGCTCCACTCCAAAACTGCTAGAACTCATATAGGAATTCAGTAAAGTGTCAGGATATAAAATCAATGCACAGAAATCAGTTCATTTCTCTACACCAACAACAAGACAGAACAAAGAGAAATTAAGGAGTCAATCCCATTTACCATTGCACCCAAAACCATAAGATACCTAGGAATAAACCTAACCAAAGAGGCAAAGAATCTATACTCAGAAAACTATAAAGTACTCATGAAAGAAATTGAGGAAGACACAAAGAAATGGAAAAATGTTCTGGGCCCCTGGATTGGAAGAACAAATATTGTGAAAATGTCTATGCTACCTAAAGCAATCTACACATTTAATGCAATCCCTATTAAAATCCCATCCTTTTTTTTTCAAAGAAATGGAACAAATAATCCTAAAATTTATATGGAACCAGAAAAGACCTCGAATAGCCAAAGGAATATTGAAAAAGAAAGCCAAAGCTGGTGGCATCACAATTCCGGACTTCAAGCTCTATTACAAAGCTGTCATCATCAAGACAGTATGGTACTGGCACAAAAACAGACACATAGATCAATGGTAGAGGGCCCAGAAATAGACCCTCAACTCTTTGGTCAACTACTCTTCGACAAAGCAGGAAGGAATGTCCAATGGAAAAAAGACAGCCTCTTCAACAAATGGTGTTGGGAAAATTGGACAGCCACATGCAGAAAAATTAAATTGGACCATTTCCTTACACAACAAATGAAAATAGACTCAAAATGGATGAAGGACCTCAATGTGAGAAAGGAATCCATCAAAATCCTTGAGGAGAACACAGGCAGCAACCTCTTTGACCTCAACCGCAGCAACTTCTTCCTAGGAACATCGCCAAAGACAACAGAAGTGGGGGCAAAAATAAACTATTGGGATTTCATCAAGATCAAAAGCTTTTTTACAGCAAAGGAAACAGTGAACAAAACCAAAAGACAACTGACAGAATGGGAGAAGATATTTGCAAAGGATATATCAGATAAAGGAGCTTAGCAAACTCAACACCCAAAGAACAAAGAATTCAATCAAGAAATGGGCAGAGGACATGAACAGACATTTCTGCAAAGAAGACATCCAGATGGCCAACAGACACATGAAAAAATGCTCCACATCACTCGGCATCAGGGAAATACAAATCAAAACCACAATGAGATATCATCTCACAGCAGTCAGAATGGCTAAAATTAACAAGTCAGGAAATGACAGATGCTGGCAAGGATGCGGAGAAAGGGGAACCCTCCTACACTGTTGGTGGGAATGCAAGCTGGTGCAGCCACTCTGGAAAACAGCATGGAGGTTCCTCAAAAAGTTGAAAATAGAGCTACCTTATGACCCAGCAATTGCACTACTGGGTACTTACCCTAAAGATATGAACGTAGTGATCTGAAGGGGGCACGTGCACACGAATGTTTATAGCAGCAATGTCCACAATAGCCAAACTATGGAAAGAACCTAGATGTCCATCAACAGATGAATGGATAAAGAAGATGTGGTATATATATACAATGGAATACTATGCAGCCATCAGAAGAAATGAAATCTTGCCATTTGTGACGACGTGGATGGAACTAGATGGTATTATGCTTAGCGAAATAAGTCAATTGGAGAAAGATAACCATCATATGATCTCCCTGATATGAGGAAGTGGAGATGTCACATGGGGGGGTTGGGGGGTAGTAAAGAATAAATGAAACAAGATGGGATCCGGAGGGAGACAAACCATAA